>NW_019434669.1:0-1505 GCF_002814215.2 Seriola lalandi dorsalis
TAATTTCTGCATATATCTGCAATAAGGTAATTACATCTAAGAACAAAGTCCAGCAGATTTATCCGTCTGTGTCGAGACTTCTAAGCAGTGAGGTAAATAGACAGGATGTTTACATGTTAGAAATGGCTTCCCACTTCCATATCTAACTGACACATACACATGCACCTGGGTGATACGGCCTATAAATATCACGATGCACGATATATTTATGTCGGTATTTTGAAATCTTTAAAATACTTCATAAATGTGCGATTTAACCCTCTGATGCATGAGATCACACCAGTGTGATCTAGTGATTCTAGTCCTTGTTTGCATTAAAACCTTCTTGTTTTTTTAACTATAGATGCATTAGAGGTTTCTATTGGAACAGTTTTAAATTTGTAAGCAAAAAGGGGGAAATTTGCCGACTAAAGCCGGATGTTGACGAGTCTCAGCGCCTTTTTTTGACCAGGGCTTTAGTCACACACACACACGCACCAAGAGGAGTTTTCTGGATGGGTGGGGGGAGTGTGTTGTCTCTGAGAGGAAGAGAGAGAGAGAGAGAGAGAAAAACAAATTTCATGCCAACGGCTTAAAACAATTACATGACAATTTGTACAGGGTGTTTGTGATACAGTCATTTGTGGAACAAGCGGCGATACAGATAGATAGATACTTTATTTATCCCCTAGGGGAAATTCATGTGTCCATAAGCTCATTGTTGATAATAATAATAATAATAATAATAATAATAATAATTATAATAAAAACAGTTAATAATTAATAAACAATAATAAAAGTGTATTTGTTCTATCGCCACCAGTACATGCAACAACATCATCCCAATGGAGTCGTGAGAGAAATTTCCGCCTCTTCAGCCACTGGATGTTTCCCTCTCTTCACCAGCTGGTCTCTGACTGTGTGTGTGTGCTGCCTGGTGCTGGGCAGGTTGTGAACAGTGCGACTGAAGCGTTCAGTAAATACGCCTTAGAAGCAGGAGCTGAAAGAGGCTGAAAGCTGCGGGGAACTGCAGAGCTGGTGACATTTCTCTGTGGGCTCGTTACTACAAGCGACATGTTTCAAATTGTGCATAGCAATTTCATCTGTTGTTACTATGAAGATTTAGATTAGAGCAGGTTTAAAGTGCAGTGAGTGATTCGGAGGTGTGGAACCAGGCTACATGTTTGAAGTAATGGCTGTGCAGTGCGCGGAGCTGGAGGGTGAAACAACAATCGTGGCTTTGTATAAGAAATAAATTAACCTTTTTAACTTTGTTTAGTGTGGTGTGGACGTGAGGCAAATTAAACATGAGTGTCTCTGTCCAGGGTCCGTCTGTCTCTCTGTTCAGTCCGTCTGTCTTTTCTTTCTGCCCCCGTCCACAGAGAGTTTGTGGCTCGGCGCTGAAGTGTAGGTTTTAAATGGTTTTTAATAAATGGCGTTCTCTGAGTGCTGCAGAGCTGCTCTCCCTCGACACGCTGCCTCCGCTCGGCGCTCGCAAGCTGCTCCTGACCTGATAAAAAAAAAAA
>NW_019434670.1:0-1232 GCF_002814215.2 Seriola lalandi dorsalis
CATTTTTATGCCTTAGTATATATACTATGACATTTATGTGCCTTACTATACTGTGACGTTTTTATGCCTTACTGTACTATGACATTTTTTGATATTTTTATGCGTTATAATACTATGACGTTTTTATGCCTTACTATACTATGACGTTTTTAGATGTTTCTATGCCTTACTATACTATGATTTTTAAAAAAATACTTTTTTTGACGTTTTTATTCCTTACTACACTGTGACATTTTTGATATTTTTATTCCTTACTACACTGTGACATTTTTGATATTTTTATGCCTTATTATACGATGACATTTTTTGATATTTTTATGCCTTACTGTACTGTGACATTTTTATGACATTTTTATCCCTTACTGTACTATGACTTTTTTTGATATTTTTATTCCTTACTACACTGTGACATTTTTGATATTTTTATGCCTTATTATACAATGACATTTTTTGATATTTTTATGCCTTACTGTACTGTGACATTTTTATGACATTTTTATCCCTTACTGTACTATGACTTTTTTTTAACGTTTTTATGCCTTACAATACTATGACATTTTTTGATACTTTTATGCCTTATTATATTATGACATTTTTTGATATTTTTATGCCTTTCTGTACTATGACATTTTTATGCCTTACTATACTATGACGTTTCTATGCCTTACTATACTATAATATTTTTTGATATTTTTATGCCGTACTATACTATGACATTTTTTGATATTTTTATGCCTTTCTGTACTATGAAATTTTTATGCCTTACTATACTATGACGTTTTTATGCCTTACTATACTATGATATTTTTTTGATATTTTTATGCCTTACTGTACTATGATTTTTTAAAAATATTTTTATCCCTTACTGTACGATGACTTCTTTTAACGTTTTTATGCCTTATTATACTATGACATTTTTTTATATTTTTATCCCTTACTATACTATGGCATTTTTATGCCTTACTATACTATGACATTTTTTGATATTTTTATGGCTTACTATTCTATGACGTTTTTATGACATTTTATGCCTTACTATACTATGACATGACAATGTCATTGTATAATAAGGCATACAAATGTCATAGTATAGTAAGGCATAAAAATGTCATTGTATAGTAAGGCATAAAAATGTCATAGTATAATAAGGCATCAAATATCATAAAACATCATAGTATAATAAGGCATAAAAATGTCATAGTATAATAAGGCATAAAATGTCATAAAAATGT
>NW_019434671.1:0-1377 GCF_002814215.2 Seriola lalandi dorsalis
TGTGTGTGTGTGTGTGTGTGTCTGTGTCTTACTGTATCTGTTGTACTGTACCAGTGCTGGCAGAGCTCCAGCTACCACAGCCCCAGCCGTGAGCAGAGGGGGTGGCACATGTTGGCGTGGTGCCCGATTGTAGGCAGGCCCATTATCTCTCATTAGCAAAAAAAACTCATTATACAAAAAACACTTTAACCAAGAGAGAGAGCATTTATCTGCTGCCTGACCTTGAGAGAGTTCCCATTGCTTTTCATGTAGCTAGACACGCACACACACACATCATGGGTGCCACAAATTGAGTGCTCCATTGTTGTAGATGGAGTGTAACTTGAGTTTGCCCTTGTTTTGCAATGTGTAGGGTATGCTCAGAAGTCTTAGCGGTAGAAAGGGATTCAGATCTTAAAAACACACTGCTTTGTTTAGGTTCACATGGATGTTCTTCCAGATCCTTCAAGGAAACATATGGGCATGTAACTCAAAACAAAACAAAAGACACTGGGGTGATCGTTTGGGAGTCAAACAGGTTTCATTATTATGATCTTTTCGCAGCTTACACTAGGTAAGTGTGTTTGAAAGTGCACACTCGTAAATCCTGACTTGCTTCTCTGGAGTCCATAGGATTTCTGAATATTTGAATATCATCTTTGGTTCACCTCAGTTCGGGATCTTTAGTGTTTTCTGCAAACGTGTACCACTGCATGTGGCACAGGATTAAAACTGTTTGAGAGAAGATTCAAAGGAGACTTCTTTCTGAACCCAGTTCAGTCATGAGGAAACCACTTTCTCAGCATTTTCAATTTATGTTTAAAATCAGAAATATTATTAGATAAACAACGACATTCTCTTCACACAAAATGAAACAAAATAAACCAGATTTACAATTTCAGGACACTGATAAAAATAAAGTCTTCTCTTCTCTTCTCTTCTCTGCTCTTCTCTGCTCTTCTCTTCTCTGCTCTTCTCTTCTCTGCTCTTCTCTGCTCTTCTCTTCTCTTCTCTGCTCTTTTCTTCTGTTCTCTTCTCTGCTCTTCTCTGCTCTTCTCTTCTCTTCTATTCTATTCTCTTCTCTGCTCTTCTCTGCTCTCTGTTTGTCAGAGCAGAGGGAAACTTGGCCCTGTGAATAAACCATTATATTCATCATCGTTAAATACAGTTAACGTGTCTACACATTCTGATGCATGGCTGGCCTTCTGCTACAGATGATGATCACACACACATGCAAAATCAAACTCACATACTTCCTCTCAACAGATGTTGAACAACACTGCTAATGGGAAGTCAATGGGGAGGAACAATGTCAGCAAACAACAATGCATTGTTCCCTCTAATGCATGGGTGTGCGTTTGTGCACACACTCACTCACCCTCTCACACATATACACAC
>NW_019434672.1:0-1333 GCF_002814215.2 Seriola lalandi dorsalis
TCTCATCTTCTCACTTTCTATCTTGTAATTTTATATCTAGTTATGTTCAGTTTTTCATCAGATGAAGGAGATTGTCATCCTGGTCGGAACGATGCGATTGGTCGTCCGTGCAAACAGTTTATTACAACCCATAGTTACATTTTATTGGTGACTTCTAGCAGCTGTAGCAAAGGAGGAAGTTACTGTAGGTGACGTAGTGATGGAGCAGGGTGGATGGACGGGCGACAAAACACAGGACTTAAATCCAAGAGGTCAATGTTCACTTCCCATGTCAAACAAATAGTAATTGTTGTTTCTTTTATCCGTGATTGAAACTTTCACCATGTCTTTATTATTGTATCCATGACAACGAGTGTCCTCTAACCACTTATTTTAACCCCAACCGATATTTCCCTAAACATTACAAAACTGTTAAATGTGTTACTGTTATTTACTCTCATTACCTGCACGCAATGAATCTTGGGATAGGTTGGGCCACGAAGGATCCTCCCATTGGCCCAGGTGTAATATTTATTATGTTCACCATGGTATAGATTGTTAGCATGCTAACATTAACTAATAAGTACTAAGCACAAAGTACAACTAAAGCCTATTTGACAAGTTAAAATTTTGACTTAACGCTAGAGAAAACACTAGAAACAGCAAATTTAATGGCAATGCATCTAGTTGTTGAGACATTTCACTTAAAATCACACATGTAAACCTCATTATCGGTGCTGGAGAAAACCATGAAAAGCATGAACGTCTGTTAACAAATTGAAATACATAAATCATATCAATCCATCCAGTTGTTGAGTTATGGCATCCCTAAACAAACACCACTGAGTAATGCTTCTTGGGACTCAGCAGACACATGGGAGGAGAAACGTTAAATATCTCAATCACAGGGAAAACTTGAAAACTGTCGCTTCATACTGAACACACAGACACAAAAAACCAACATATCCTCTGACTTTTCCTTTGCACTCCACATGCAGAGGATTGAAAAGGATGTTTACGGGTAATAAAGAGGGAAGTCATTGTGGTCTTCATTGGGTCACTGCGCGGCTTGTTCTCTGAAGTCAGACCTCCTTTTATCAAGCCTTGAATGAAGCAATTTTACTTGCTTTGTCATGCGATTGGTCATTTACTTCTTTTATGTTGGTTTGTGTGTCTTCCAGAGTCAACGAAACACATGCGCTGCGGTGTCGGTTCATGGTGTTCTTCTTCCTCTTGTGGTGATTTAGAAACTTCTTTACAGTGTTGAAATACTGATATGTCTTTTTTTTTTTTTTTTATGTGTGAGTGAATTCATGTCGCTTCCTTTGAAGACGAGATTCTTGATGTCAGCGCA
>NW_019434673.1:0-1376 GCF_002814215.2 Seriola lalandi dorsalis
TGTTATCAAGGAAATCAGTCATGTCGGTTCCTTCTTTATCTTTGGGTATTCCGTAAATCCTCAAGTTATCCCTCCACTCTCGACCCTCCTGGTCTATCAGCCTGGCTTCCAGATTAGCTTGGCACCGTATTAACCACATGATTAGCGTTGATGTTGTTTTAAGCATGGTTTCTGTTTCATCATTGTCTCCTCTGAATTCTCGGAGTTCATTTAAGATGTTTTGTAAGCTAGCTTCAGCTTCATCCTTGCCATGTGAGGAACTGCTTCAGCTGTCTTTGCCTTGATTCAGGATCGTTCTCTATCACTTTCATGGTTGTCCTACTTCTAGTAATAACCCCTTTCTCCATTATTAAGGAAGTGTGCACTGGGATTGACTAAATGTACGTTTCAAAGTTTACCAACCTAAAAACCAAGGGAAACAAAAGACTGGAAACTCCAGCCGAAATAAACAAAACGCAGAGGGCTGTTGCTCCCAGCGCCCCCTCCTAAACTACCTAAACCCAACTTAACCTAACGCAAAAGACGAATAACATGACTACCAGTAATCTCCAGCCCAAATCAACATAAACCCAAATAACAAAACCCCACCGCACCGAAGAGAGGACGAAGAACCAAAACTGACTGAAAGAAATCTTCTCAGAAACAATGATTGAAACGATGGGCATCATATAAACCTATTGTACAGTTAAATGATTAGAGAGACACCCATGTTTGTCTCTTGAGGGATATTGGAGATAACATTAAAAGAAAACCTTGAACATGGAATTTATACTGGGGAAAAAATACTTCCAGATGAAACATTCTCCAAATGAATATCTGTCCAGAAAGTCTGTGTCAGGCCTCGGTTCTTCAGTGGATTTGTTGAAGCTCAGCAACCCACAATATTTCTGAATCAATAGATGGCTGGAGCAGCTGCTCTGGGTTTATAATATTGCTGTGAGTGGGTTAACATGGGAGTCAATAGAAAACCCCTGCGTATCAGTACACAGACGCCAAAGGGTGCCTTCACGTATCTGTGAGACACCAGCGGGTTTTTACAAGGTGTCAGCGTTAGACGACTGAGGAATAAGATCAGGTTGGATGTGACGTTGAAGAGATGATTTATGTTGTTGAAATAACAACATGATGCTGCCTGAGGGCGACTCGTTCCTCAGATTCTCCCTGACAATGAGAAACAGCTGTTTATTTTTGCCTGGGAGCATCTGGGCTCGCGGGTGTGTTTCATTTCACTGCGACTGCAGGCAGGTGTGTGTCTGTTGTATGCATGACTTATTTAACAGACACAGGACTTCACTGGTGCCACTGCCTGTCACAGATGCACTGAAGCTGAAGGACATCCTGGAAACATATCATTGAACAAAGTCATTAAAAATACA
>NW_019434674.1:0-1588 GCF_002814215.2 Seriola lalandi dorsalis
TGTGTGTGTGTGTGTGTGTGTGTGTGTGTGTGGTCTTCAATTGGAACTGGGCTTTATCTGTTGAATCTGTTTATAAAGCCCTGATGACTCAGTCCAGGATGACTCAGCATTAGTTACATAATTGTAATTTCATTTATTCAGCTCATTGTAACGTAACAGATTCCGCTTTTCATAGACTGATCTTCACGATTGTTTAATGAAGCGACTGAGGTCATTATTCCACCTGTGTGATCAGTGAGTGTTTGCTGAGGAAACACCCTTGATATCTGTAGCTTAATCCCGATTGTTTGCATATTGTACATTTGCAAATAAAGCTTCATAAGTGATGTTTACACAAAGCTAAGTTCCTCAGTGTCACACCCGAAGCCCAGCATGCCACAGATTAACTGGGGAGTCGTATTACTACCGACCAGAAAATACTTATTGTACGTTTTCATTTAGGCTTAAACCAACCACTAAACTTCCTGGATTACTGAAATAAAGCAGGTGGAAACGGCTGACAGTGCTTTGTACAGATTCATTAGCTGTGTCCCAGTTCAGGGGCTGCATCCTTCAGAGGACGTGCTCTGTGGCTTGCTGCCATATTATCATCATTACTGTCGCACTGTGAATCTTGGGATAGGTTAGAAAAGCAGGAGGCATTTCTCAGCCACATTTGAAGGAGCTTTTGAAAATGGGACATCTTCACCACGCAGTGTGAAGCAGTCGCGTCTTCATATGCAGCATCTGAAGGATGCAGCCCCCGAATTGGGACACAGCTATTGTTCGAGTCTCTCTGTCTGTCCGTGTTTTGTGCAGTTAAAACCTGAACCATCAGATTTTAGTTCGGCCGCTTTGAGGCAGCGGGAACATTCTGCGAACACAACGTCGACAGGTTTATCAGCTTTAAAATCAATATGGTGAACTTGTTAGCAAACAATTGCTTCATTAAACATCCAGCAGTTGTGGAGTAACATTAGATGCTAAATGCTCCACAACGTTCACCAGCTAACTGTGTCTGTCTGCTGTTTGGTGCTGGGCAGATAGAGAGATGTTTACTAATTCACCCCAATATGTTCTGAGTTTCCCTGCAGCAGTATCCAGAGGTCATTAGAGAATCTGCAGCTTCAGACACTTAAGCTTTAACAGTTGGTGCTTAAACCAGCTGAGGCTCCCAGCTGTAGTCTTTGCTCAGCTCTTTGCTCTCAAATGGGCAATCTCACACTTGTTTTTAAAACTTCTCATATAATTTGGATATATAACTTAATTAAGTGCTTTAAAACATTTCAAATGTGCAGTGTACTAATATGGCATTGTGTATTTTGTTTTCTTACTTTCTGTGTGCACGTTCCAGGTTCCGCAGCCTGACGACGGCGTTCTTCAGAGACGCCATGGGGTTCCTGCTGATGTTTGATCTCACCAGCCAGCAGAGCTTCCTCAATGTCAGAAACTGGATGAGTATGTTGTTGTCTTCAAATTTTTAAAGCTGCATTGTTTTAGCTTTGAGTCTGTCTTTGGTTTTGCTATCAAAACGTTACATTGCCACAAGCTGTCAAAAACTCTCCGGGGGAGTTAAACAGAAATGAAAGTGAAGTTGTAAGCCTGTAGG
>NW_019434675.1:0-1259 GCF_002814215.2 Seriola lalandi dorsalis
ACACACACACACACACACACACACACACACATACACACTTTCTCTCTCTCGTTGCATTGAGAAGGCAATAGATGACAACAGGCAATAGACAGAGATCAAATGTGTAAAATACATTGTGTAGACATTGTTCCTTATCACAGCTGATGTAATCACATTCATACGTAGCTCATTGTATTCAGGCAATGATTCATGACCAGCTGGTGAATGGGCTGCACCTATCTGTTGTCATCTGACAGGAAAGAGAGTTGCCTTGATCACTGATATAAGAACTGTGTGAGTCCCAGAGCAGAGCAACATGCTCCACATGCCTCCATAACCTCCAAAGTTGACCTCATTCAACTTCAGAGGGAGATATGGGGGTGGGTAGCAGGGAAATGACCAAGACCACCGGGCTAAACTGTCATTTCCTCTTTGGAAAGTGGCATGAGTGCACCTGTGTGTCACACCTCTGCATCTACACTACCAGTCATACGTTTTAGAACTTCCCATTTTCCTGTTTTGATCGACCAGTCCAGTGAATAACATTAAAAGTAGGGCTGTTATACTTCAACCTTATTTTTTGTCAGATACAGTATATGATGTTACAATATCGGATGTTGCCGCCCTTGTGTCTGGGAGACTGTTGGTGGTTGATGCTGTACAGTAATGTTTTATAGAGATTAATTAACCACAGTAGGTAACCACGGTTATAGTGATAATTAAAGTTTACACAGTAATACTGACCGTCTGGCGTTTTTACCGTGATTCAGCGTGAAACTGGTAACCATTTCATCTCTACTTGAGTTATATTACAGGCCAGTGACCACCAGTGCAGGTTTACTATGCATTACTGTGCAGACTGTTTGGTCAAGGCTTCTTCCTACAGCAAGATAATGAGCCACAACATTAGAAGAGCAGAACCAGATGGAGGCTTCACATGATGATGGACAATGGAAATGAAATACCGTTTGTTAAGTTCGTCCCAAAAGTTTCAGAAGTTCCCTCTAATGTGTGTCACTTGCAGATTTCTTTACTGTCCAGTTCATCCCAAACCAGCTCCATGGGGTTCGGGTCTGGAGACTGTGCCGGTCTTCATCATGTGAAGCCTCTGTCTGGCTCTGTTCTAACAGGGCCCTCCAAACGTGATAAAAGCCCTTGTGCTTCTTCCTTGAATTTCAAATTACATTATCATTTGTGGCCCAAGATAACAGCTCATTAAACCACATACAGTAGATACAGGAGGGGGATTATTATCCTTCTTTCCAAAAGAGGACAATACA
>NW_019434676.1:0-1364 GCF_002814215.2 Seriola lalandi dorsalis
CCCGCAGCTATAAAGTTTTTCTTGGCTTTTATGTTTTTTTTTTAAATATTGTATTTTAGGCCTCGCTTTATTAAAATATATATATATATATCTGACAATATGAATTCGTCATATCACCTAGCATTAATGGGCAATTCCCTTTACAGGAATATTACGATGTGCAACTGGATTGTATCAATGTCTGCTCAACATCTGGCTCCAGTGTGTGCTGATTATTTCTAAAGAAATCCCTAAAAATTCACTGTGTGAAATGAAATGTTTAATTCTGATTCAAAACTGAAGTGTAATCATAAGCATGATGATCATGGTTTTTGATTACATTAAAGAAAATCTTGATAAATTTTTTCTCTGTTCATATGTTTATTATTCATTTATCTCTTATACTAAGCATATGTCAAAGATATCTAATGTTTTCATATCAAAACCTTGTTATTTTCTCTAATAAAATGTCGTGAGACAGACTGAATGGCCAGACAGCCATTTTTCTAGACTGTTTTTACAGCTCATATAAGGTCTTTACCTGGCTACATTGTTAATTACTAAGTACCACACTAACATACACACACACACACACAAACACACACTGACAGACTCATACACACTTGCGGTCACACGTAAGGCCATGACCCTGAGCTGCACTCCTCTCAAATGAATAGCCCTTGTTCTGGCGCCAAAGGTATAAACCGGCAACACCTTTTCCTACCTCTGTACTTTCAACACGCATCTATTCCTCACTCACCACGTTCATTGAAAACTGACACCGGTTTGCCAAACACACAGCCACTTTTCTGTACTCTTCACAATGCAAACGCGAGCCCAAATCATATCATATAAAAGTGTTCTAACAGGACAGGATACCATGGCAGTCTATAAAACAATACTGGTGTGGCAGATAAGGATCAGCCTTCCTTCTTGCGAGGCTGTTAAAACCCACGGAGTCTGTTAAATAGTCCATAGAGCTTTATGGGTTGAAACCTCCCACAGGAAACATGTAGTTACTGTACGTGTCACAGGTGGGCAAGTGAGAGAGTGAGCGGCTTTACGTATGTGCATGTTCAGAAATGTGAGAATGATAGGGAGACACAGATATCAGGTTAACCACGGCTTCAAGGGGTTTTAGCATCTGCATGTTTGCAAGGAGGATTTAAGTGTAGACAACTAAATAAACACTTATATATTGGTATGCATGAAAACACTGTGATAAATGTAATGTAGATGCATTTATCATAATTATCTAAATTGTTTCAATACTGTCTCTGAAGTAACATGTATTTAAACTGGTCAAATTGAAATTAAAACTAAAGTATGCCTCATTGGCTGAGTTCAGCCAATGATAGATAATGCTGATTCAACTCCAAGGTATT
>NW_019434677.1:0-1535 GCF_002814215.2 Seriola lalandi dorsalis
CTTGATAGGCAGATATCACAGAAAGATGTTTGATCAGCTCTTTGTCATGCAAAAAACCCTCCGTCAGCTTTCGTACTGGAATGATTCATATGCCTGCTTCTGTTTAATTAATATTATTCATTCATGAAATTGTGATTTAGTCCATGATCATTTGGTTAAATTGGTCCCATTTGATATTCATGATTTTCCCTTTTCTGTGTCTTGTCACAAGGCTAACGAATCCCAGATAATTGAAAGATGATTGCTATTACCAAGCTTATTTCTATAATATTTTGTGCTTAATGAATATGAATTGAAGATCAGGGTGCGTGGTCGCTGGCCCAATGAATGAGGCGCATGTGGGTTTATACTGTACAGTATGTGTGTGGGGGGAGATGTGCGTGTGTGTATGCGCGAGTGTGTGTTGTGTGGCTGGATAGAAGTAATTACAGATCACTCAGCAGGAGGGAGAGTGAAAGTGGCGGTGGCCAGATCACACAAGTCATTTCTCCCTGCCATCAGCTTCACACATTCACACACATCACTAACTAAGCAGATGTGCTGGATGTGTGTGTGTGTGTGTGTGTGTGTGTGTGGAGAGAGAGAGAAGGGTGACAGAGAACAGGAGGAGGAATGCAAAGTGAGGGATGAGGAAATGAATGACAGAGGAGAGATAAAGACAAACAGGAGAGAGAGAGAGAGAGAGAGAAAGAGAGGAAGAAGTGATGGACAGATACACAGACGGTTGGAAAAATGAACGCATGGGACTGACTGACAGGCGGACAGACAGACTGACGGAGAGGGAGAGAGCGACAGGGGCCAAATCTGCTTTCTCTTTCAGATAAAAGGCCAGGCAGTACAAAGGCTTGGCCAAGCAGTGTCTGATCCACAGATAAAGCAAAGCTCTGCAGCTTTGGAAAGGAGAGGGCCACTGTGAAGCCAAATCACCTCTCAACAATACCTGACCTGACATAAAAGGGCAGCTGGACCTTTGTATTTTATGAGTAGGCTTGCAATAAAGCTACTACTCACACACACTAAAAAAAACACTGATTCAAAATACGCTGAGCATCAAGACTGTATTGTCAGACTCCCTTGTTGATTGTACTCAATTTTCAATCGCTATTGCTACGGATATCCTGACCTTTCAGGGTTTTGTTACTGCAACCCATGTGAAACTGATACTGCAGAGAAAATCCTACACTATGAGAGCAAATGTTAATGAATAAAATTAAGTGGTGGTGCTATTATATATACATTAGATTTACAAGGGCTTCTAATCTTCTTTAACAACTAATTGGATTGAATTGAATTATTTTCAAACTGGAAAACAGGTTTGTACTGAAAATATAGTTAACTTAGCTCGTGATTGCTCAACACCAGACTAGTTGGTGTTGAGCGATAGAAAAACTGCCCCTGAAAGTGCTTAAGCTAAGCTAATGTTACTTTAATGTTCAACTACAGTTCAGTCGTTTCCTTAAAAACATAGAAATTTTAAATTTAATTTAAAGGGACAGAAAATATGTCTGCAACAAGCATAGAGAAAATATTTTAAA
>NW_019434678.1:0-1624 GCF_002814215.2 Seriola lalandi dorsalis
ATATTTGCAGCTGGGTTTCTTCCAGCTGTTCCAGACCAGCAGTTCAAAGACATGCAGGTTAAACTGAGTTTCTTGTAGATGTAAATGTGTGCCAGGGTGTGTCTGGCCTCTTACTCACTGCAAACTGGGATGCATCATAGAAAATAAATAAATGAATATTTACACAATGCAATAAAAGTATAGATATTTTTTCTTCACCATACATCATACATGGATTTTATATGTAGAACTGAAACACAAATAGTCGACCTACCACTGTCTGTCAGTACCTTCCATGTTGTATTTGTAATTTCACTGGCTGTTTTGTGCTGTTTTGTCTACCAGCAGTCATTAGTTTCTTGTAACCATGACCACAGTCATTCCCTAACTAGTCTTCCCTAAGTAGCCTCACTTAACAATGAGGAAGGTTTGTAGTTGTTTTTGACTTAAAGTGGGATATTTTGATATTTTCTCTATGGACTAAAATAAATCAAGATACAGCCTGATTGATTTCCACATCGTCAAACAGCAGGTGCCAAATAGAAATGTAATATATGACGTTTATGTCCCTATATCAAGCGTGATATTGCCATATACATATGTCACCTATAAGGGAACATATTTTTATCACATATATATATCATCTGGATATATAGAGGGTATATGTTTATGACATATATGAAATACCCACAGTAAAAATTGTATATGTACATATATTAAAAATACCTATATTATGAATTTTTATATGGTATGATATTGCGACCGTATATGTTATTATTATTTTACATTAATTTATATCATTTATATTTAATGTATATATTTATTTATTTATTAAAACAACATACAAAATGATTTATGCTCATACATGTTGTTCTTATTAATTTCTTCCTATTCTGGGAAAGTGGTCTCAGACTTATATATATGACTGATTTATAAAATATGACATTATTCCAATTTCTAACAGGTATAATATAATTTTTACATATGTGCTTTTATTTTATATGTACATGTATGTCATATATAGAAATTCAATATATATGCATAAATTACATTTGTGTATGGGGCCCTTTACTTTTCTGACACTGGAATTTTTGGAGTATTTGACAATGTCTTTTTTTTTACTTCCTGAATGCAATGATTTGTCAGGTGTGTGTAAGTGATGTAGATTTGGAGATGGGGAGTAGTATCTACCAATGTCAAGGTATAAGGTGGATCTATAGAGTTGTCACGTTTGTGTGTTTTCTACAAAATGATAGTTATTATGATAGAGAGTGAAAGACTAAGCAGACCCGGCAGCTCTCAGCTTCTGTATTATGTAAACCAACTGGAGCTCGGCTATGGGAGCAGTGGAGCTGGTGGTGAATCTAAAGTGGTCAGTATGTTTAGGTTTAATGGTTTCAAATGTCACAGAACTGAAAATGTCTTCAGTGGACAAAACTAACATCAGTTGATACTGTATTCAAATTTCAGAGGTTAAGTGTTGTTAGCTATTTGTGATGTGATTTTATTAAACAACATCACTGCAGCTGCAAGAGCCTCCCAGAGCGAGTTACGACATCAGGGGCCTCATTTATAAAACTGTGTGTAGGATCCATATGAAAAATGACCCTGGCAATGATCCTGGCAAAAAAATAAAAAATAATTA
>NW_019434679.1:0-1202 GCF_002814215.2 Seriola lalandi dorsalis
GTCTGGTTGGAAATAATCTGGGTTTTGTTCTCGTCGCTTTGTGCCAGCGGGTAACGAGTCGTGTCCTCAGCCCCAGACGTCAGAGCACCTGGCAGCCATAGAGATCATGAAGCTGAAGCACATCCTCATCCTGCAGAACAAGATCGACCTGGTGAAGGAGAGCCAGGCCAAAGAGCAGTACGAGCAGATCCTCGCTTTCGTACAGGGTGAGTCAGAACAAAGCCACACTCCAAAGAAGAGGGCGTCTGTTAGGGGTTCGTTCAAAATCTGAAGCAACAAAGCGTCGCTTAGAAGAAAGATATCATCATTTAAACGCAATCAGTTCAAAGTAATGATCAAAAACAAAATGCTTATACAAAGAGCAGATCCAGCTGCATTTTTCTTTCTCTAAAACCTTGATCACCGTCGCCTGATGTTGTGTGTAATGTTTCTCCTGCAGGGACGGTGGCAGAGGGAGCTCCCATCATTCCTATCTCAGCCCAGCTGAAGTACAACATCGAGGTGGTTTGTGAATACATCGTCAAAAAGATTCCAGTCCCCGTCAGAGACTTCATTTCCGAACCCAGACTCATCGGTAAGAAAAACCCCACACGTACACAGGCGGCTTCTTTCAGCCTTCTTGCACTCTGTGAGTAGATTTCACTGGTTTGAAGTCTGTTCACATTTTTACTCTTCCATCTTTCAGTCATCAGATCCTTTGATGTGAACAAACCCGGCTGTGAAGTTGACGACCTGAAAGGAGGCGTGGCAGGAGGAAGTATCCTAAAGGGCGTGCTTAAGGTGAGCGTCAAACAAAAGATCCTGAAACCCACTAACATCAGTTTAGTAACTGCATGTAAGAACTTAAACAGCTCCTCTGTTTAGAGATTACACCTGCTTCTGTATCAAAGTCGGATTTGATTCATTTATTTATTTTGTTAATATGTCGTCTGTTCCTCCGTGTGACCTCCAGGTGGGTCAGGAGATCGAGGTGCGGCCCGGTATCGTGTCCAAAGACCAGGAAGGAAAGCTGATGTGCAAACCCATCTTCTCCAAGATAGTCTCTCTGTTTGCTGAGCACAACGACCTCCAGTACGCTGCACCCGGAGGCCTGATCGGTGGGTCCACGCTCACACACTTTAAGTTCTAGTGAAGAGAGACGGCCACGTCTTAGTCACAGGAAACCGACAGATTTATGAGAAATCACTGACTATAATATGTGT
>NW_019434680.1:0-1142 GCF_002814215.2 Seriola lalandi dorsalis
ACAGGTTCAAACTCCTCTGAACCTGTCGGAACACATGATTGAGGACTCTGAGGTGTCCCGCTGCTGCGGCTCGGTCCAAACACCACAAAGTCAAACTGAAACTGAACATCTTCTATGGGTTTACCTGGTTTACTACAGGACTTTTTCTTTTCTCAAGTTACTGGCATCTGTGAGCCAGAAGGTGAACTCTGTTGCTGGAGTCAATTTTAAAAGTCCTTGCTTTTAAAACACTTAATTAAATATAATTAAAAAGTATTTAAAAGTTTTTTTTTCATGTCAACGCATTGTTGTACTGTTTTTACCCAGAACCAGGGTTGGAGTTACAGGGGGATTGGGTGGGTTTGATCCCCCTGATTGAGACTGTGGTTATAGCTCAATAAAAACTCTAAACGCTTCACACTTTGTGCTCTTCAAAACACACACCTGAGCACATCAGTTAACCTTTGGTGCAAAATGCTTCAACCAACAAAGCACCTTATACTTAACCCAAAGGTGTCGCTACCGTAACTATAACATACACTCTCTCCATAAGACTCCTCTGTCTCTCAACGAACTAAAATCACAGGCAACTCAGGACATTTTTAAAACACATATACTGTGTTTGCCTTTATGTGTATATCCAGATATTTCAGGCCAAGCAGCTGAAGAAACTTTTGACCTGTTCCTTTGATGTGGTAAATCTACAGTAAACTGTAAATTAATGTTTTACTGTATGAAACCAAGAATAATAATGTTTACTGTCTAATAAAAAACTATATTATGATAAATTAGCAGTACTATTTTGGTGAGATTCACTGCGTTTGTTTTCAGTGCAATATACTGTAGTTCAGAAAAATACAATACAATCAATCTCCTCAACTACACCCATATTTCTCCTGTATACATGAACACTGCGATTCAAGTTTGACCACTTTTGTATAGATGGTGACAAGACTGGATAACTAAATAAACCTTTTGCTAAAATCATAATAATCTGTCTCATTTCAAGCATATGGTTCAATGGTTTTATTTCCATCCGCAGTGATCTGAAGTTTTCTTGAGGTTTTGAACTGAACGTTACTTTAAGTGAAAAAAAAAACAGACATGGTGTTGAGACAAGTGACTAACCAACTTCTACAACATTACATTACACACTGCTAAAG
>NW_019434681.1:0-1522 GCF_002814215.2 Seriola lalandi dorsalis
GTGTTCTAGGGTTAATAGGTGGATAAATGTGTCTACACAGAGCACGAGACAGACGAGGCAGGAGAGAAGCCCCTCCCAGCAGATCATCACACAAGACAATGGTCCTTTTAACGTCACTGTTGCAAAAGTCCTCCTGGAGGTTATCCAATATAAATTCATCAGGTTGTTTAAAAGATCAGCTCTACGATTTAAAAATGCGGAGAGGAACAGAATCGCTGGTTGACAGGCGGAGAGAAATGCAGATCTGGTGTGAACAGCCAGACTGCTGCTCGTGAGACGGAGTTGGACTGGAGATGGACCTTGCGTGATCTAGAGATTCAGCATCTCCCAGTAGAAACAGACGGAGAAAAGACCTATTGATGTCAAAGTGACATTATACCAGCAACATTACATAAAACTGACACCATCCACTATGGTTTCTATGTCTAGTCTGAATCTGAAAATGACACAGACATGAAAAAATATAAATATATTTAATTATTTTACAGCTGTCTGTGGAAACAGTGGCATTTTAGTGAGGTTTTCTATCAAAAAATAAATCAGAAATGAATTTATGATGAAGAGAAATCCAACATTTCAGTAACCTGCAAACTCTAGAGAGATAGAGACACAGTGAACACACACAAGATTTTCTGCAGCAGCTTAGCAATGTCAATCGCCATGCAATGCAGGCAGTGTGTTCCCGGTGTAAGTCTGAGTAACAAGTACACAGTACAGGCACAACAGATAGCTCAAAGTCGGACAAAGTGAAAAACATGGTCACTCCAAAGTTAGTTTACAAATGCCAGCAGACAATTCCATCTCTATATAATCTTGCTTTAATGTAATTAACAGTGTTAAATAACATGCAGTTTAAAATCAGTTCAAAAGAAGTAATCTGACTCATGATGGGTGGTGTCCAGTTCATCTGACACAATTGTTGGTTGTATGAAAGGAGCAAGATTCTTGTCATTCTTTTCCCCTCTTATTGTAGCACGTGGCACATTAGTTGTATCCCGTATACAGACCAACACTGTTGTGATGTCAGTGTTGTGGGTTTAGTGGAAGACTAATAGGCCATAGCTGTAGACATTTCCAGACCCTGAAAACACAGTTGACCCACATCCACACACAAACTGTTTGTCCAGCCATGGTTGAGTAGTTCATGCATTTCAACAGGAGAAATCTATTAATTGGTTAATTAATGCGGAGCCATGGCTGGCTGTTGTGTCTGTAGCTGGTTCAGCTTGGAGCCTCTCTGCTCTCTGTCTGCCCTGAATGGAAGATTAGACCAGGCCTGCTTTACACTGGCATGAATGAGCTGCTACCAGTTTAGTCTCATGTTATTGTAAGCCAGCCGAAGAAATGTGCACTTTATGGCAGTTAACACACAAACACACACAGATTGGGTGTTGTTATTGTTGCTAACAAGGTGGAACGGGTTTAACAGCGTGTCCATGCTGTCACAGGGAAAGGAACGTTCTGCAATGGCACATAACACACAGGGCTCAGGTTCAGTGTGTGTGTGTGTGTGTGTGTGTGT
>NW_019434682.1:0-1413 GCF_002814215.2 Seriola lalandi dorsalis
ATAAATCTGCTGCAAAATATCACAGTTTTACTCACATTTACAGCCAATTCATGTTCATTTAACATCCTTTTTTTTTTTGTTGTTGCAGGGATTCAGTGATCCAGAATACAGGAAAAGACGGGCTTATATCTCCGAACTCGCCTTCAGATACAAACAGTGAGTCGGATCTCAAAAAGAAAGTCCCTCCGTGTTCTGAGTATCATTAAAATATCCCGTCATAAATGAATTGTCTTTGTTTCAGTGGGGACCCGTTACCCACGGTGGAGTACACAGCAGAAGAAGTATCCACATGGTGAGAATGAAGTGCACAGTTACAGATGCATTGTGGGCGACGGTTCAGGGCTGCAACGGTGTGATAACACGGTGTGACTGTGTTTTAAATTCAAGGAGGGAGGTTTACCAGCAGCTGCGGAGTATTTACCCGAGTCTGGCCTGTCGTCAGTTCCTGGACGGGCTGCAGCAGCTGGAGAGAGAGTGCGGCTACGGAGAGGACCGCATCCCTCAGCTCAGAGAGGTGTCTGCCTTCCTGAGAGGTGACAAATACAGACACACTACAATGAAAAGAAACTTATAAAGTAAAATTATGAGACATTTTGGTCTATAAAATCTAACAGTGAAAAGTTACGGAGATAGTAAAAGAAGAATTAAGAAAGCTTACTCTCTTCAAAAGACAGAAGATAGTGCTGCAACTAACAATCATTTCAGGCCAAATATTTTCTCCATTAGTTGATATGTCTATAAAATATCAAAAAATAATTAAAATAATAATCTTAAAATGTCATGTTTTGTCTGAGCAAGCGTCCGAAACCCAAAGATATTCAGTTTACCGTCATAAATGACAAACAAAAGCATTAAATCTTCACATTTAAGAAGCAGCAACCTGCAGGTGTTTGGCTTTTTTGCTTTTAAAAAACTATTAGTTTAAGTAGCCAGATTATTTTTTGTCTAATGACTGAATCAAATAATCGACTACTTGTTGCAAATAAGATTAATTTTATTATAAAGAAAGAGAGCGATAATAAATTAGAGGTGTCTGAAAACCTGAAAAAGAATCTGCCTGACAGACGTTAAACACACACTGAGGTCATTGTAGTGTTACACTCTAGATACTAGACTATATTTCATTCATCTTTTAGCTCTTCAGCCTTTGAGCTCCATCACTGTCGCACCGACACTTTCTCTCCTCCCTGGTCATTGCAGAGAAAACGGGTTTCCAGCTGCGTCCGGTCGCCGGCCTCTTGTCGGCCAGAGACTTCCTCGCCAGTTTGGCCTTCAGGGTGTTTCAGTGCACACAGTACATCCGACACTCCTCTGCACCCATGCACTCCCCTGAGCCGTGAGTCACTGTTTATCCACTCTTTTTAAATGTATTTATTGATGCACGTATTCAGTCTCTTTCCCCTTTCATTGACT
>NW_019434683.1:0-1135 GCF_002814215.2 Seriola lalandi dorsalis
CACACACACACACACACACACAGGTATTTATTTCCACACCCAGACTGACTGATCCCATGGCTCTGGAGTTTCAGATTGCCCTTGACGCAGAAATGATTAAGGTCAGCTAAAGAACAAGAAAATTAAATGCTGCATTCCTGGTGATCAGGGAATTTACCAGACACTGGAGGGAACTATGCAGAGCCCTTGCCAAGTCTGGAACAGGGACATAGAGCATGTCCAGCATGATTATATTCAATGCCAGTACAGGTTTCTCTCGGCCAAAGTATCCTACAGAAAGCAGGATTTGCACAAGAAACTGTTTTCTTTTTAGAGTATTTCTTCTTCCGGCTCGATGATATAAATCTTAGGAATATAAAGGAGATTTTGTGTAGCAACTTATTTAAGTTTGTCGGACTGAGAAGCCTTTCACAGGCTGTTCAATATGAATCCCACTCTTGTGTTTGTGGCTACTGACCTGCCAGCTCATTCCCTCATGCATCAGTAACCTCTCTAATGAGGAGAGAAACACCGGCACAGATGGACGGAGGAGGGGAGGAGATTGCGACAGATGAGGGGATGATGGAGAATTTGTGATGAAACGAAGAGTGAGAAACTACCAGTTTAGAGATGTGGATGCAACACGGACGTCCAGACACATTTAGGAAAGTCACTTATTAGATTTCTTAGTTAAGTGGGGAAATAAGCACAGCGCACATAAACCCACCCCCGTTCTCTCAACTCCAGAGGTGCATTTAAAAACCTCTTGGAGGAAACGTCATCTGGAGTCTCGCCAGGTCAATGATGTGGTCTCATACTTCTGCCTTGATCACAATATCGAGTCATTCAATGAGTTAATACACATAGTTTTAAGTTTTTGGCATTATAGCTTAAAAGAAAGATGAAAACTTTGATCAAAATATGGCCACACCTATAAAAAACATTAGGGATTTTTGGCTATTTAGAAGATACTTAGCACACAAAAGTTGGTACCAAATTTTAACAGTGCTGAACTGGTTTCCAGCCGTGTAATTTAATGTTGCAGGATGAAGACATTTCAAACTGTGCAATGGATTTAATTTCCCCTACTTAGACAATTTGATGTGATTTATTCTCTGAAGAAACCATCAATCTGGATTAGAAAAAAAAAAAAAAA
>NW_019434684.1:0-1232 GCF_002814215.2 Seriola lalandi dorsalis
CATAATAAATCATAAAAAACGTCATAGTATAGTAAGGCATAAAAAAAATGTCATAGTATAGTAAGGCATAAAATATGTCATAGTTTAGAAAATCATAAAAAATGTCATAGTATAGTAAGGCATAAGAAATGTCATAGTATATAATAGGGCACAAAAAATTTCATAGTTTAGTAAATCATACAAAATGTCATAATAAATCATTAAAAATGTCATAGTATAGTAAGGCATAAAAAATGTCATAGTTTAGTAAACCATAAAAAATGTCATAATAAATCATAAAAAACGTCATAGTATAGTAAGGCATAAAAAAATGTCATAGTATAGTAAGGCTTAAAAAATGTCATAGTTTAGTAAATCATAAAAAATGTCATTATAAATCTTAAAAAAACCTCATAGTATAGTAAGGCATAAAAAATGTCATAGTTTAGTAAATCATAAAAAATGTCATAATGAAGCTTAACATATGTTCAGTCAGGAAGACTATCTCTACTCCTCTTCCATTCATAATTCTCTTATTTCTCACCCCACTCCTTGTTATCAGCTGGCCTCAGGAGTTCAGCAACCAATCTTGCTATGATCTCAACAAGCCAATTACATTGACCCTGTCATACTTTAAAATTTGTTGTCCTCTCTCCCGTTGTCAGCTGTCAGCTGTCATTTCAGTGCGTTTGTTGCGACCCTCCTCCACCCCTTTCACCTCTAGTCTTCATATCCAGTCAGGCCGAGCTCATCATCACTCCTCATCACATCCAGATCTGCAGCTTCTCTTCTTCCTATCTACAGGACCACCACCTGTGTCTAAACCCCGGGGGAGTTTCCTGTATTTCGCAGAGCCTCCCCCCCTTTTTCTAGTATAGTATGTAATAAAAACTGTCATACTATAATAAGTCATAAAATGTCATAGTATAGTAAGTCATAAAAAAGTCATAGTATAGTAAGTCATAAAAATGTCATAATGTATTAAGACATTCAAATTGTCATAATATAATATGTCATAAAAAAGTCATAGTATAGTATTACATAAAAATGTCATAGAATAAAACGTCATAAAAATGTCATAGTATAGTATGTCATAAACAAGACTCAAAACCTTATGTCTGGACAACCTATGGTTAAATCCTGATTATATAACTACAAGGTCGTCTGACAAAATCAAGAAACATATATGAAAGACAGGCTGCGTTGTGATCTCAGCTGTATTCACTAATAAACACTCAAAGAGCAAGTTAAGA
>NW_019434685.1:0-1016 GCF_002814215.2 Seriola lalandi dorsalis
TGTTGTGAATTTTTTTTTTTTTTTTTTTTTTTTTTTTTTTTTTTTTTTTTTTTTTTGTCTCTGCTATGAATTTAATTCGTTTTTTTTGTACAAATTCACTTCAGTGAAAACGAGTGCGCTGTCAGGGGCACGATGCAGGTGCACAGATTGGACTGCAGACGCTCTCCACCACCTGCATTTATCAACTGTGAAAATGAGAGAAACATCAATATGCTGGATTTTTTTTTTTCAAAATTTAAACACAGTATTTATCATTTTTGCTTCAGTGTTAATGTCCCGCTGCTGGCCCGTACACTGGTGGTGTGGAACAAAAGCGTTTCAGACATTCACCTCCTGTCTGACCACTGGGTTTAATTTCAGGATCCTTCCTCTGTGTTGCATTAGCGGCTGCTGCGGCCATAAACATGTCCTCATCATCAGTCCTCATCATAAAGCGGGAAGAGTTTATCATAAAGACACTCATAAAGCAGCGCTGCAGAATTCTGCTCATTTATTAAAATTTAATTTCAAACTATTTTGCTGCACATCACTAAATGATGCAACCCAATTGACTTTGGAAAGCTGTGATGCAATCAGTCTGAGCGCTGTAAACATATAAATACACTGGTGCATGATGGATGCACTGGCAAGGTTGGAAGAACATGTGAATGGAAAGCTTATGAGGGAGCAGGTTTTCAGGGACTGTCATAGCGTGAATGGGTGTTGAGCTGTGTGAGGAGTGTAAATGGTGTGGTAGACCACCCACCCCCCTCTCTTCAGTGAAGATTGTTCCAGTTTGATGAAGATGGCTTTGTTCACTCTTTCAACCCACCGGTCTTCTCTGGTCAAAAGGTGGACTGCAGAGTCCTGACCTGAGGAGTTGGCTCTCCTGTGTTGTCTGTGTGAGGAATGCCCACTGTGAATCAGCCACTTTGAAGCTACTTTAAAAGCACAGCTTTGCGAGCTACCAACGACTTCACACTGGCAGAAGCTGAACTACAGCAAAACTAACCTAGACAGAAATCTAGCAAGATTAA
>NW_019434686.1:0-1306 GCF_002814215.2 Seriola lalandi dorsalis
CCTGTAGTAATGTCCTGTGGTAAAGTTTATTAATAGTCAATAAGTCTTATTTTGACAATAAACGATTATAAAATTAGTGACGCTGAGGACCATGCACCAACTACGGTAAGGGATGGGTGTAGGTATATTTTTAGTATTCATTTCTAGTACTTGGTCTCAGTGCATCAGTAAGCGTCCTCTTTAGAAGGCGTGCAGTGTGATCAATAGTTACCTAAGGATAAATAAAATAAAAGGTGCATTTTCAGATGTCAGCGTCATCAGTAAAGGCTAAAAGTATAATTATATAGCATTTTATACAACTATTCTCCTTCATCTCAAGAGGCTAGCATCGTCTTCACCTGGAGTTGTACCCTTCATGCTAAATGAACAGAGGAATGGCTGATTTGTTTTGCAGTGAGACGGGCAGCTCGGAGATTGCGGTGCCTGAATTCGTTGCAGATGTGAGCTGTGTTTTCTGTCCTTCCTTCCTCCACGCTCCAGCTGGAAATCTGAGCTACTGCTGGAGTCATTTCCAGCTCGTGTTGACAGCGGTTTGGAGGCAGCGCTCCTTCCTGTCTCCTCACTGTGGGACTGCGCCGCGCGAACACAGAGCACACTGAAGTGGCTGTTGTTCTGGTTCATGGTGAGCCCCTCGGGCATAAGAAAAGCCAAACAGTGATTATAATCCAACTTCTTTCATACCGCTGCAAAAAATAAATAAAAACAAATCAAAAAAATAGAAAAAAAACAGTCTCTTTAAATGAAACATTTTTATTTGGCATTATTTTCTTGCAAAAAATATAAAAAAAAAACGCAAGCATCAAAGGATCACATGTACAGTACTTAATTTACACACATTTAGAAGAAAAAAAAACATGACTGCAATGTTTACTTTAAAACTTTTTTTTTTTCCCACTGATGAAAAATCCAGAACCACAAACAAAGAATGTCATATTTAAAGTTAAACTGAGAAGACGAGGTGCAGATTTACTGTCTAGATCAAATCAGAAATACCAGCCTGCACGCATGAGGCGGTTGGTGTTATGGCTTTGTGCAGCTCTTCTAAACCGCAATGACAGCATCTCATTTCTTGCCTGAGGACGTCCTGAACCTGGATATTTCTACAACTTTAACATCTCAACTCAGTGGAGGAAAACAAAAAACAAAGATTACCAGAAAACATGTCACTACTTTGTTAATGTTGCAAGTCATCGGGGCAATGTGGCGCTCGGCAACAAAAAGTCAAAAACCTTTTCACAATAACCTAAACAGTGAGCGATCAGTACGTCATATTCACAACACGGGCCTGAAGCAGCACACCAGTGTT
>NW_019434687.1:0-1165 GCF_002814215.2 Seriola lalandi dorsalis
TTTGAAAACTTATGATGTGCTTTGGAAAATGGTCAGAAAAAATTAAAGAATCTGTAGTGAAATGAGTAAAACATGTATAACCACTAGTCTGTGCCCTGCTACACAGTTACAGCATGTGCCTCATCAGAGGAGGAAAGAGGAGGGTGAAAGGAAGATAATATGTAACAACACTATGACTCAGACCTTTGATAATGGAAACAAGAGAGAAGAGAAAGTCGAGGTGTTGTAATTAGTGATTAATCTTCTCTGGAATTTAGGGATATAAGAGCTGAAGAAGGGGATAGAGGTGAAGAGAGAGGACAGCAAGAGAAAGGGTAGGATACTTCCAAACATCCACTCATATGTACATTTTCTTATCTTCCATCCCGGTTAAAGCCCTAAACACCATCTTAGATCTTTTCACTCTGGTGGTGGAATTATGTAAGGTCACCAAACTTAAAGAATCAATAAGAATGATAAAGTTGCAACTATTCGTGGTGAAATCAATCAAATCAGAGTAAACTTAGTGGAAAATGTGTGTTGGTGTATAGGGCTTTTAAAGCTGAATTAATATTGTTGTACAGCTTATGGGTTGAAGCTAACATTAGCGTTCATTTGTGTCCACTTGATGAATGTAAATCAAAATTCACTCTTTCCACCAGCTGGTGACCAGCAACTGAAGAAAGTCTGACTGCAGTATTAATTATGATAATCAATTAATCACAGTCTTTGATTGCTGCATCTCCAGTGTGAGGAGTTGATGCTTTTGTCTGGGTTTTGAACTGTTAGTCAAACAAAACAATTTGAAGACATCCTAAAGGAGTTTTAAATCGAAAAAAAAAACAAAAAAACAACTGGACTAGGTTATTTGTCTGTGAAGACGTTTCCCCTCTCATCCAAGAGGCTTCATCAGTTCGTGTACGCATCTGACCAGGCTGGGACTGGTCCTACTTTCTGGTGTGGAGACCCAGGTATTTAACCTCTTGTGGGCGTTCACAACGCTGATGATGTCACTGGTTCCCTTTTGTGCTCCAAGTGTCAACGACAGTCGTTTGCATGACTGTCGTTGGTGGAAAATTGGTTTCGACTTCGTTAGTGCTCTATTGTGTTATAACGACAGTCGTTGGAGTCACATGCCACTTGTGAACAGTTGTTATTCTTGGAGGCTAGATTGTTGAGTCTCCTG
>NW_019434688.1:0-1111 GCF_002814215.2 Seriola lalandi dorsalis
TCCCCACACTTACCTTTCTTATCACAAAACCTCAATTTCAACTGGCAGGCAGAGACAACAAAACGGGTCTCCCTTAACTGACAAAGGTGTGGATCTTATAGTTGGCTGAAGGAGGATGATCAGCAGCACACACCAGGTCACACAGGTGGAAAACATCAGGCTAATTCTCACCTGAGGAGAAACAAGGAGGGGGGTGGGGGGGGTGGAAACACAAGAAAACAAAACAGATCTGCCTGGCATGTAACAGCACAAAAAGGCATAGTAACTTCATAAGGCCTAAAAAGTCAAAGTATAGTATGGCATAAAAACATAAAAATATTTTTCTGAGGTCACTGTGATCTTGACCTTTGACCTTTAACTCTACCAAATTCTAATCAGTTCATCCTTGTTACTTAAGTAAAAGTATGTTATTAAATTTAAAGTAACATTTAACATTTTACTGTCGTAGTAACTTGACATGGAGATGATGTTTAACTATTTTGATATAAGACTGGATCTTTTTACTTTGCTTATGGAATAATCTGCTGATGGTTTGGTTTGTAATACTTTTAAAAAGACTGTGACTTTCACAACGTTTTGAATGAATGACCTGGTGTCTGTTTACTTGGGGTCTCCCAGAAGAATCCTTGTGCAGAGCCACTTCAAATCTGCTAAATTTAACTCTACAACCGTTTACTATGACAGATTCCATGATGCAAGTGTCTCTGACTGAACCTCATGTTGTTTCAACAGGACGCCACTGCTGGTCTGAATGCCCATTAATAGTATAAAGTCTTGGCAGCGCCCTCTGGAGGCTGCAATGTTAATCACACACCACACATGAAAGAGAGTCAGCCAAAAAGCACTCACAGAAGAAGAGTTACAGCAGGTACCACTGGCTTTAATGGATGTTTCCACTGCACACGACAGACAGTGACGGATGGAGATGTTCCACTCGGCTTCCATCACACGTGACTGTGGCGAGCAGCTGCGGTGTTTATCGTCATTATCGCCGTGTGGGCTGATACAGCCCATGATCCGTCAGATGTTTATACATTTCAGAAACACAGCGAGCGTCTGCTGAGAAACCAGCGGAGAGCAGGAACGCTGTTTATGACTGTCTCTCTCTCTC
>NW_019434689.1:0-969 GCF_002814215.2 Seriola lalandi dorsalis
TCTTAAAACACAGAGTTCTTACACTGTCTGCGATATCAGGCTGCATATAGTATAACAGATATCAGACTATAAGCATTGGAAATTACAACCAACACCATGTAACTGCATGCTTCTGACTTGAAAGAGGAGCAGAGGTGAGCAGCAAACGTGCACAAACACAGAGGGCAGATTGAGCCCTCATGCACCGTGTCTAAGCAGTGATATGACAAACAAAAGGCAAGTTCCTCCACATTCTTTCATGCACTTGGATCAACATAAACCATGGCAACATTATTATAAACAATCACAGCAGACTAAACTCCTTCATTTGGTCTTGTGCCAAATGAAATAATGTCACTTTCAATGTTTGAATTGTGGAAAGCGATCTTGTGTGTAGAGAAATAATCAAACATGCTATATTTCAAAATATTTGGATTTCAAGAATTTATTTTATTTTAGTATGGAAGCCTTTTTCATGCAAGGTTAATTTTATTATATCATACACAATGGCATTGCAAAATGTTTATGTGCAAAAAGCTGTCTACTCTGGCAATACTCAGTGAGAGAAAATCATCTGCGCATCTGACCGTAGTTGCTTGCGTCAGTCCACATTGTGCTCACATCTTTTGAGTGATGCAGGCTCCCACTGGAATGCACAGTATCAGGGCCTTCAAAGCTGAAAAACAACAAAAACTCCAACATAAAGATGGGGAGGGTGGGGGGTGGAGTGGGGAGTTTTGCTCCGGCCGCATGAACTGACGCAACTACTTTATCGATTTAAAAAAAAAAAAAAGGGAAAAAAGAAGAAAAAAAAGAAAAAAAGAAGGGTCTCCTAAGAAGTGGCTGCTGGGAATCAAGGCGGGTGAGGGGTGTGCAAAGTGACAAAGGACTTCCTGTCAGTAAGGTACTATACAGTAAGCTTTTGTGTGTGTGTGTTTGTGTGTGTGTGTGTGTGTGTGTGTGTGTGTGTGTGTGTGTGTGTGTGTGTGT
>NW_019434690.1:0-1155 GCF_002814215.2 Seriola lalandi dorsalis
TTCAATCAAGAGTAAGTGAATAATGTACAAGAAGAAGATGCCATTCTCGTGCAGGACATGTCAGGACGCCCCGTATTAACAACCTCCACCACAATCTCCCACTCCCTTTGTTTCAGAGGACAGATGACAAATCAGATCTTTTTTTTCTGGACTGCTGAAAGCAGAACCTCACCTCACACTCATTGAAGTTTCTCTTTTCGGCGACACACTGCTCAGTTTGATCCTTTTTCTGATTCTTAAGAGAGGGGTAGCCCAAGCGTATTTATACTCATTAGCATATTCAATTTCGGGTGGAGAGAGGGTAGAGTGGGGAAGAATATTGATATGACCTGCACTATCAGAGAAGAGGGAAACTGGCACACAAATACAATCCAACAAATATCTTCAGAGCGGTGAGTTCTCTTATTCTTCACAGAAAATCAATGACCTGCAAACCAAACCTCATCAGCATCAGCTGCTCTGTATTGAGGGTCAACGTGCAACATGTCAGATACGACATATCATCCACAACCATCATCAGTGACACACAGTGACAGACATCAACTCGAATGTCATATGTAGTGTATAAACTACCTTTCAGTGCATTTTAAAGGTCCTGTTTGTGTTCTGTCCAGGAATGTCAGGCAGAACAACACTGCGCTGGAGCTCTGCTTCCCCCTACAGGTGGACAGGATGAATAACACAGGTGGCTCAGGGCTAATGTAGGGCAAATGCTGTTAGGTTGCCCTTGACAGGTACAGAGGGCACTGACCAGTGTTTGTCATAGAATGAATCAAAAACCTTTGGCACCTTTGTTAGGCTGGTTTTATTTTTTATTACATTTATTTATATTTGTATAGATATTTCTGACAGACTTATTCATCAGGTTGATTACAATTTTTAATTTTGTCTGTTTGTTAACCAAGGAGAACACTAAGAGACAAAAATAACAAACAAACAAACAAACAAGCAGACCAGACACTGCAACATTGGTCATAAATCTGCTGAATATAAGTCACATGACCACACCCACATTCACAATTCATGAAAAAAAAAGAAAAAAACGAAACAAAAAAGCTCTGAATAGACCTTGATACAATCAGAAGACGTATTGATCAGTGATTATAACTACACACACTGTTCAATGACTAGTTCACACATCCATCAGGCAGGTTA
>NW_019434691.1:0-1078 GCF_002814215.2 Seriola lalandi dorsalis
CTCTAATACACATATCTGTTCTAGTGGTCCACACGAACACATGAAATTATCTAAAATATAATTAATCCAAAAAACGTTGTGTTTCACTTTAATAATACCCAAGAAAATCTAAAGTCTTCAAACTGGTCACCTCAAGGTTAGACAGCTGGTTCAAATCTGGATAGAGGTAAAAGTAGATTCCTTCCCATGCTCCAGGTAAAGTCAGTCCCCTGATGAGCAATATGAGGAGCATCACGTAGGGGAAAGTGGCTGTAAAGTAGGCTACCTTTGAGAAAAAAATAAAACAAAGAAAAAACACAATTTCCCTCATCTTTTTTTAATAATGCCTATAGTTAAAAATTCTTAAAGTATTTCCTCTGACCTTTCCAGAAGATCTGACACCTTTCCAAATACTAAAGTAGCAGACCACCCAACAAGCCAGCAGACACAGAGCCAGCTCCCATCTCACACTGCCCAGCTCCTCAATGCCTCCAGACATGGCCAGCACACGGTGTCTGAGAAGAGCGGAAATTTGAAAACAAAAAATACTGGCATCATGCTGTTTTATCTTTTTCATATCAACTCTGACAGATTATTGGATACCGTCCTTGCATAAAAGACATTTTTTCACTCCTGCTCACTTCATAGTGATACAGTAGGCTAATTTACATTTCATTATTAGTTAGACTCACTCCCAGAACTCGATTGCAGCAGCTGTGGTCTGATTTGCTGTCAGATTAGATGAATTGAAAGTCTGAAGACCGACACATGTTGCTTGTAAAGTTAATTTTCAGTAAAATAGCTGAAGTCATAAAGTTTCATCATGAAATAACAATATCCAATTCCTGAAAAAATGAAAAAATATGGTTTAAAATGTTCATATCCGTGGAGGTAATTCAAATTTACTTTTGTGACACGTCAGACCAGCTTTAAATGTCTAGTATTACATTATAGAATGTGTGATTTAGGCTTTTTCTCCTGTTGATCTTGCATTTTATCTCAACACGCATCAACTCACCTCGTGCGAGTGGACACAGTTTCCTCCAGCAGGTGATGAATCCTTCCTGGGTGTACTGACCACTTGAAGTCTCCAGCAGGA
>NW_019434692.1:0-1196 GCF_002814215.2 Seriola lalandi dorsalis
TTTGTGCCTGTTTTAATAGATTTTGCTGTTACATTATTTATTTGTTGTATTTACTGTATTTGTTTTTTATCGCGTACTTTTATCATTTTGTATCTGCTCAACGTCATTGTAATTAATTTTCGAGTTTAAATAAAGACATAATAATATAAGAAAAAATGATTAATGGAGCTTAAGGGCAATCCCAGGAGTGCATGCTTGCAGAGGGTGTGTGTTGTATATGTAATTGTTTTTATCGTGCTTGTGAGTGTAATATAATAATATATTTGTATTCTAACTGCCACACAATATCACATGTATGTCTGTTCATCCACTTACACACTCACAAGGACATGTGCACATGGCAATGTGGGTATGTGTACTGCATATATAAATATATTTGTGTGTGTGTGTGTGTGTGTCTGTGTGTGTGTGTATGTGTGTGTGTGTGTGTGTGTCTGTTTGCATGGACCTTCACCACCCTTGGCTTTGCCAGCTTCTCCACTTGAGCTCAGTTTCCCGCTGTTTTGGCCCAAATCCCAGCTGCCTGCCTGCCTCCCCACAGCGTGGGTCAGGTCAGGTCTGCTTTCCCTCTTAATCAAATGAAAAAGGTTAAAAGGAGAACATGGCTTCCTGAGCCAAAGGATTCAGCGAGAACACAAAGGACGAGTTTTTTTAATTTTATATATATATAATTCAACACAATAAAAGTTCCACCTCTGCACAACAAATTATTACCACATCATCAGTCAACGATTTCTTCCTCACAAAAACCCAGAGGTACAGAGAGTTCAGAATAACGACGCCTTTGTAGTACAAAGCAGTTTCAGATGAATGTGCTTTAAGCACCTTTTGTTTCACCGTGTGTCTGAGTGAGACATCAGACGCATGAAGAGTCTCACTTGTTCATTCAAGAGACAAAAATATATGAATCACAATGTACTGAATAATCCAACACAGTCCTTAGTAACAGTGGTACCACTTTACAATAAGACTGCCCTCATAAAGGACTTAAAAATTGTTCATAATTAGGTTATTGATTTGGTTGTTAACACTTTATAAATCATAAATAACCAAGAAAAAAGAGACCAACCAGCAAAAAGCATCTCCATGCTAATCTCCACTGTGATAACAACCTGATCAACACCTGTGATTATAGAGGACGGCTGCTGAGAGCATGTCAAGGTAAACAACACTGTCAAGGCTGAATCTGGTCAATT
>NW_019434693.1:0-1367 GCF_002814215.2 Seriola lalandi dorsalis
CTCTCTCTCTCTCTCTGTGCCCCTCACACCAAACATGTGTTTGATGGTCACACATGGCAACATAGTGATTTAGTGTCCGACTGCAATGTTACAGCTACTGATAAAGAAAATGTTGTAACTCTTCTGCTTGAATTTGAAAAACCCAAATCTGCTTCATTTTGCTCTTCTCGTGACTTTCAAATCAAACCATGACATCATAACCAAGCACATATGACACTTTTGGTCATTGTGTCATTAACAGCAATAGATCGGATCCGTCAATAACGGAACAACAGCTGATTGACAGATGGTCTCTGTCACCGAAACATCTGCATCTGATTGGACAAATGGGTCGCTTGCTGCCCTCAGGTTTGTTTCAGGTGTTAAAACTTAAAAAAATTACAGCTGTTGTGACTTGTTTTCCCCCCTCCACCTGTACTGACAGAGGGTATCATGTGTTGTGAGACGAATTTGGGACGTGGAATACATTTTTTCTTACCTGACTTAACTATGAAACAACTGAAGCACGCTTAATTTCAGATATTTAACACCTAGTATTTGTTCACAAGGTTTGGGAGTTGAGAAATGCTGAACTGGTCAGTCAGTTCAAAGTCAAAATATGACACACGTTCTGTTTTCAGAGCTTAAAAAGGAGAGAGAATATTTGACTTATATTCACCAGCTGACCAGAAATACAACTAACACTTTTGCTAAGACTGTCTTCCTGTAAAAAAAAAAGAAAAAAGAATGCACAAGCAGCATTACGACTCAAGATTACATTTTACAATGAGGCGACCTCCAGTGGTCGTGGTAGTCATGACAACAACAAAAGAGGAAGTCAGGTGACGTAGTCGAGCGAGTGAGAAAAGTGATAGGAGGAAGTTGGAGTGGAAGTTTTTTGTATCCACGAACATGATCTTTTCCCAAAACTAATCGAGTAGTTTTTGTGCTTAGACTGATCCGCAACCATTGTTTGTGTTTATGTTTATTATTGTTACCGTGACGACAAAAGGCTGGTACACACGCCACTGGTGCAAGCCTGTGGGTCATATGTAGAGACAAACAAAGGTCTGAGACCACCTGAATCTTTGACTTTTGGACCCCACTGTATATTGTCATTTTAAATTGAGGCCTTGTTGGTTTTGTCTTATGCGTTTTTATGAGGTAGTAATATATCAATGTTGTGTTCTCAGTTTGTTCTGCTGCTCACAAGTGGCCAAAAAAGAAGTATCTAGGTATTCTAGCTTGCTAGCTAGCATGCTAACATTTATTGCTATGATAAAAACGAATTCTACTTTATATTTCATATTCATATTTTGACCAGCTCCTTCTTTGAGAGTTACCAGTCAAGTAGTTCAGTTGTTCTCTGAAAAAGTTTGGTTATTTGC
>NW_019434695.1:0-1181 GCF_002814215.2 Seriola lalandi dorsalis
TGGTGAATTTATAATTGTGTGTTGTACAATGATAGGCTGTTCCACAGCTATGGAATTTACACATTTACCTGCCATATAGCTACACTATAGCTGACAATTCCCAAACAGACTGGGGAGGTGGGAATAGGTGTGCAGGTGGGCAAGGAGGTCAGGTGATGGGGAGTGGCAGAAAGACAGGAGTGGGAGGATCTGAGACGACAGAAATGTTAGTGTATGGGAGGGGGAAAGACATTAGCCAATGGTAAGTAGGGTTTGTGTACTTGGTGGCCGACAGATTTTTGTTTTGAAAAGAGAAAACTACAATCAGGAAGTAGCTCATCTCCCGATTACCATTTAGCAATAGGGAAACAAAAAACGGAAAATGTCTAAAAGTTTTCCTTGATGTGATTCTGAATGGAAATCGGGAATTGAAAGTACCTCTGTGGTAAATAGTTTGCTGCTTGTCACATACCAGGAAGTGAGGAGCATTAGTTGCAGTGATTTTGAGCCATGATTTGGAGACGGATGTAAACAATATGTCTTTGCAGGAATATATGGGTTTTAGTGAGGAACACAGAATAACTGGAATGTCTTGTGGTGATATCACCGCTGCTTTATGCACCCACAGATTGAAAAGTAGCTGATGGTATGCCGCTATTGGTGGAGCTGTCATGGTTTACCATGGCAGACACTTTTTGTTAGTTTGTTTGGACTTTTGTCACTTCCTGTTTTATTTTGTAATTGGTTTCCTTGTGTGTCTCAATGTTTTTACTTCCTGTCTTGGTCCTGTCTCTGTGTGGGGATTGTCTGCCCCGCCCTAATGTGTTTCACCTGTGTTCAATCACCCTTGCCTCCCTTGTCTATATAGTCTCTGTGCTCCCCTTTGTCTGGATCGGTTCATCTGTTGATCTCTGGGTTTGTCCTCAGTCTGTTCATGTTGTTTGTTCATGTCTCCTGTTGTCATCCCCTGTGGTTCCTCATGTTTTGGCCTGTTGTTTAAGTTCTTGTGTTTCCCGGTGCTTCACCAGTGTTTTGTAGGTTCTTTTGTTTAATAAACCTTTTGCACTGTCTCCAGCCTTACCCCTCAATTCATGACAGGAGCGGCATATGCCGATCTCTACCGGTGTCACTCGTGTTCCACCGGCAGGAGCTGCTTGACGGTGGTCGGCCACTGTCAGACTGTCATTGCCCCCATTAGATAT
>NW_019434696.1:0-1189 GCF_002814215.2 Seriola lalandi dorsalis
ACACACACACACACACACACACACACACACACACACACACACAGAGCCAGTGGTCTGTGTTGTGGTCACCAGGGATATTTAAATCGGAGAGACACTTGGAGAGGCTTCTTTTGTCTAGAGCTCATGTGCTTGTGGATCCTTTGAGGTCCAACTGAAATCAGAGAACTTCTACTTTGCAGTCAGAAGTGAGTTAATTAATCTTTTCTTGGAAAGGATGAAGAAAAAAAAATATTTTCTTTGCTATTTCCAGTAATTTTCTGTGGAAGGTTGGGCGTTGGAGTGAACGGTGTGGTTGTGGCGGGGTTCATTATTCTCACTTGACTGACAGCTGAGCCAGGAAGAGAAAGGGGACGTAATGTAAACACACTTGTCCTGTTAACTGACTTGCAAACCGAGAAATGTAGCTACATGATGTAACGTTGTTACCTTCTCAGCATCGAAAGTGTTCTGAATCTGGACGTTTGCCAGAAAGTTTTAAAGCTGTTTAAGCTGCTTCAGCTGACTACCTACTGGGTGTGAAGCCTACCTAATGACATTAACCAGCCCTTTTTCACTGGGGGGGTCATTTGTTTGCTATTAGCTTCTGCGAGCCATGTTGTGAGGCAATTTGTTTTCATGCTTGTAGACAAAATAGACACATTGCAGTGCAAAAGTTAATGTTTTCACATCTTTACTTTCCATGTCATTGGCTGCTGAATGGCTGGCTGCTACTGTTAGAGACAATTATTGCTTTATGCTAATACCATTACAATTAAAGTTTATATAAACAAATTATATGAATTGGTTCTCCATCTAAGTTGATAGATACCCAATGGCAACCTTACCGGCAGATACACACCAGATGCCATCCTTAGAACAAAAGTTAAATTTGGTGCTTTTGAGTATCAGTGAATCGAGGCCACAAGGCCAAGTCATTTACACAGCATATTGTGTATATATTGAAGCTGAAAAAAAAAAAAAAAAAAAAATTAATTTCAGTTCAACTTTGATCTAAGCGCAATAGTGGAAAGATGGTTTTTGGGTTTTGTCTGGTAAAACAGATTGAAGAATAACCATGGTGAGGTGATGGATTTTTTAAGTAGAGTAAATTTTGGATTAGTGTTAATAACAGAGTTTGTATCAGGTTCATGATGGATTTTTAAGATTATTGTTTGGGAATATAGCAGTCAAAAAAAAAAAAGGACCAGGG
>NW_019434697.1:0-1219 GCF_002814215.2 Seriola lalandi dorsalis
GTAAAACTTAAAGTAAAGAATCTCAAAAACATCTTGCAATGCTACAATACAATAAAATACCATCAATCATATGTCAATCTTCACTTCGTTTCTCTAAAGACCCGAATCATTAACAGCAGTAATCTTCCACTTAAGTGCACAACATAAATATTTCCCAGAACCAACAAATGCACCTGTTGTCATTTTCCTGTAAACATGTCAGGGCTGCAAGTAACACTGACTTTCATTATTGAGTGATATGCTGATTTTTTTCTTCTATAATTCATTTTTTGGTCTATAAAATGTTAGAAAAATGTCCTTTGCCATTTTCCAAGGTGATGTCTTTACATGTCTTCATGCGACCAACAGTCCAAAACTAAAAGATATTCTGTATATAATCACAGTCCGTATGGACACTCAGTTTTCCATATGCTCATTAAAAGAGTTGTGCAGTGTAATCATTATGCTCCTCTCCATACTGGCTGTAAAGTGATCCCTTCTTTACACGACTACACAGTAAAAGGACAAAATCCACAGTCCACACCCTGATAGGTCTTAATACACCTGAGTAAACAAACAATTGCATCTTTAATCCTGAGCTGTCAAACGTGATGCACGACGTTTCTCCCCAGTATCTCTCGTAACATTAGAGGACTGGCTCAGCTCTTCGTCCTCCTGCAGCAGCACAAACTGCAGTCTGTCTTTGTGGTACTTTTCGTGGATGCTTGCTGAGGACGGAGCTGACTCACCACAGCAGACAGAAGTCTGCACAGGAGGGCCCGGTTTGTTTGTGCCTCGCTGATGTTGAATCATCACCCAATGGTGTCTGCTGATGATAGAAACCGGACGATATGAACTGCATCTTTCTTTGTCTTGTTTTTCTTCGCACACAACGCACCTCAAACTCAGCCACGTGTTCACCATCAATAAGTCCTGAATGGACTATTAAAGGTGGTGACGTGCCAGCTCAATAATGTGTTAACAGCTCCCCCTCATCTGAGCAAGCCACTCACACATGCTCTGACTTAAAAACATTGCGAGGAAAGAACAGCTTTGATACTTCCTAATTAAAAGCAGCTTGTTCACCAGGGGCAGGCGAGGTTGACTCCAAAGTTTCAGCAAGCAACACCGGCAGATGTAAACCACACACCTAATTAATCAGCTTGAATTATACCCCATTTCATTAAAAACAAACTGGCTCATCAGTGTACTTCAGGATTATGATTTAATGAGGAATAAA
>NW_019434698.1:0-1357 GCF_002814215.2 Seriola lalandi dorsalis
CACATAATGGATAGTCTTAGGCATTAAAGTGATGATGAAGTGCGTAGACAGACAAAGGGACAAATGGTACATGAAATGTAAATGATACGCAGTGACAGACAAAGGGATGGTGTCTTACCGAGGCAGGCAGACAGAAGACCGACTGCTCAGTTACCAGCCGTTCAGTGAAGTCCACGTCATTCTTAAAATTTGGAAAGTGATCCATGTCAATCCCCACCTGGAAAAACGTGCACATAAAAACAAAAAGTTCATATAATAAAATATTGTACAATCACAAAGAAAAGACTCAAATTCATGGATAGGCAGGATTAGAATGTGAATGTGATGTTAACATCTACCATTACTCATTCATTTTAGGTGATGTGGTGAATTTTAAAAGCTTTTTAAATGTTCAAATTACATATTCACTGATTTCCTCTTAATTTATGAATATGGCTATCAATTTTGAGATACTGTAATGTAATGTAAAATCAGAAGTAAATGGCAAGCACTTTTTGAGGTCTATGTCACCGCCGCCATCAACCAGTCAAGTTGCAGTTTACATACATGTCCAGACTTATGTAGTATACTGTATGTAATAAAAGGTGTCAAGTGTATTTTATCATAATTAGTGAACTGATTTTCTGAGTTATGGCTAAAGACAATGGCCTTGACCTTTGATCTTTTACCACCAAATTATGATCAGTTCATACTTGAGTCCAAGTGAATGTGCCAAATTTGAAGAAATTCCCTGAAGGTGTTCAAAATGAAATATAAATATGCTGCTGTATATTTACAATATGACCAACTATTATGAGAACTAATCAATGTCTGACTTCATGCTCTGAGGCTATGTGCCCTAACTGCAAATATTTAGCACACAGACTGTCCAGACTGTATACATATGTTAAATACTCCAGCAATTTAGTGACGCGCTTCCATAACTTTGGGGATTTACAGGAGACAGATTTAAAAGACATGATTTGATTGTTAGAGACCCCTGCCTTGTCAAACTCCATGCTGCCAGTTTGTAACACAGGTTTTCTGTTATAGTCTAAACCTGACGTCAGAGCCACATCTGACATTATACTCTCTGACATGAAAACTGAACTTTGTGAGTAAAATCGGTGGAATGCCCCCCTTTAACTACAAAGTAATCTTGACATAATAAAATAAATGCATGTGTGTCGATGTTCAAAATGAACCCCACACACTTCTGGTACTGACCATGAGGTACATGGCTCCTGATGGCATGACGGGGTTCAGGCCGGGGATGGTGGACAGTTCATTGAAACAAATCTCTGAGTTGGACTGAGGAAGAAAAAATTAAAAAATATTACGTATTATTGTGGTACATATTACTGCAAGTCAGAATAAA
>NW_019434699.1:0-1482 GCF_002814215.2 Seriola lalandi dorsalis
CTTCTCTCAGGTATTCTTTGGACTTTATGACTTTCCGCCTGCTATCTCCGATCCAAGCTGCAGATAACAAGTTGTCAGGATTGTTGTCATTAAAGTTGTCATTAAAACGGCAGTAAATCGTCCTGAAATTGTAACTCGGCATGCTAAAGGTTGCTGCACTCGTCCGTCTGCACGTCAGACATGTTGATCTAGTATTGACCTGCTAGGCCTATAAAACAGATAAAGGTATCTTGCATCCTCAGGAAGTTCATCCCATAAACACTGTAAGAGTTTACAGCCTCTAAAAGTGAATAGCAAACTTGCAGAGGTCATGAGCTGGCCTTCAGATCTTTGATTATGTGTGTTGTCAGTCTGACAGGATGCTCTGCCGAGGAAAGCAAGTGTTCCAGTATGTGTCTGTGTTATTTCACTAGCGCATATTTATTAAAGGCTTTTTTTTAATACTATGTTTCTGCAGACCCGCGGGCTGCAGAAGGACCGCAGTCCTAAGACCACATTTCTAGGACCCTCATTTTTCGCTACAGTGCCACTTCATGAAATGGTTAGCGTTGGGGTTCTACGCTCATGGCTGGAACAGATTGTGTTTCTGGCATGTTGGCATTATCATGAAAAACTAGGGTCCTAGAAATGCAGCTGTAGGACTGCGGCCCTGAAAGTCCTGAAACTGGAGCCTCTGGGTCTGCAAAAACATGCCACCGCACCAAACTACTAAACTCAACACCTGGAGTTGACATTTTCATGCCACTATTGACAGGGATGTATTTATCTCCTTTTAAAAATGACTTCCTTTCCCTTCCAAAAACACCAGTGAGTGTAGAGGACAACAAAAGCTCTTGTTTTATCAGTGTTTTGAAAGTGAGAGTGAATGGAAAAGTCACATCATGTTGATGATTTCTGGATTATTTCATTTCCAATGAACGGACTGACAAAATCTGTGGACATGATTGATTGATTCCCTCCCTCCCTTGTGTGTAAATTCTTCATTTAGCAATTCATCATTTTCCAGACTGGAAGTACAGTTGAAAATTCAATGACAAGTAGCCTTGAATGTTAATGAGACAAGCTAATCAACGGTCAGCTATTATTCAAGCAGAGGTCACGCTCCCTGCAGAGGAAGTGCACCGCTATCATCAATCTGGTCTGAGGGGCCTGCATGAGAAAGGAGCTGGAGGTCGTGGGCGGGGTTAAAAGTTTAGTGCACTGTAGGTGCCAAACGGTACATTCAATGCCTTCACACCCCGTCACCGCCGCTATCTACATGTCAATGGGTCCTGCTTGTTGACTTGGTATGTTCCACTTCCACGGGAGCCTCTTGTAGCTTCGTTGTCGTTTATCATTTCTTCTTTGACAAGCCCCTTTTCCCTTCCCCTCCTCAGCCCTGACCAACTTGGCTGTCTGATTCAGGGAGGGAGGGAGGTCTGCTGCATGGAAGAGGAATGGGTAAAAGGGTGACGGGGGGTGAGGAGTGAGGGGAGGGGGGGG
>NW_019434700.1:0-1428 GCF_002814215.2 Seriola lalandi dorsalis
AATGAGTTGTAGTTAGCAAAAGTAGGAGCCACTGCAGTACATCCCATAATAACCTAATAAATGACTTGGTGCCACCTGGTGGACGTTCAAGAGCTGCAGGGTTTCCCACAGTGTTTCATAGAAGTGGTGGTCCACATTATCGAGACTGTCTCTGTTACAACATAAAAATTACAACATTAACTTATAAAATATGAAGCTTTGAGGGAAAAAAAAAAGCAGAGACGCCACATACAGTGTTTAATGATTGGATACAGTTCAGGATGTCAGATACTGGCTCTAACCTACTAACAATGACCTGCTACAGCCCACTCCACAGAGCCCCCACACTGATAAAGGAAATCATACATGTAACACTCCAGCACACACCTCCACTCCTCACTTTAACCACACCCACCGGTTTTTGAACGGCAGGTTCACGTCAAATGTGAGAAGACAAACAGTCAGTGGGTCAGCACATGGAAACCAAAGAGACGGAAGACAGATGTTACAGCTGCTTCCAACAGGATGTGAGGGGGGGGGGAGCTGGATCCCCTTTGGGCAGATGTTGTCTTGTCTCGTGTAATGCTTGGACTGCGGGACGACATACAGGATGATCCTTTATCTTGGTCCGCTGGTCACTGATAATGAAACTCTTACCTTATATCATCTCTCTGCTAGGATACACTTACACAGAGACTTCAGTCTTCAGGGGTGTAGACTTCCTGGGAGGAGCTGTGGGATTGGACAGAGACGATCTGCCTCCCACCATGTCTCCAGCAAAGGGCGCTTCATCTAATCCTCACATGATGAAGCGTGACAGACCAGCGGAGCCTCCTCCAGTGGGATGGAGGTCGGAGGCTTTGCCAGATATCTAATATCTCCGCTGCCCTTCACAGTAAAACTACTGCTCATGCCCTTCAGGCTAAATGTACATAAACTGTTGTTTTGTGTAACAAAGTAAAGAGTTCACAGTTCCACCTCTGTAGTGACCATTTGTTCATGATTAAAATCAAACTTGCAACAAACTTGAAATCAAAAGGCCACTGATGCACCATAGTTAAACAAATCCACTGTCCAAACATTGTCTTGATCTGTTCTTGAGGGTTATTTAGTAGAAAGAAGTCATGGCTCCAGCTGCTGGTAAAACACCTCTGTAATAGATCCTCCCAGGTGCATGCTGGTCCTACATCTGCCCATCTATGTTATTTCAGTTTATTACTTTTTATAATTATTTACATTACACTCTGTGATTCAAGGAATTCAGACTTAAGATCTCTTTTTCCCTGCGTCACAAACATGACACCACAGTTTTCTACCACATGTGGTTATGAGTTGTAAGTTATGTATGTTGATTTTCTTTCAATTCTACGTGAACATTTTATAATATGCAGCTGCTGTATAAATAAAACTGAAGATAATGTTTCAAATAATATTTCAGATCACTGCAAA
>NW_019434701.1:0-1057 GCF_002814215.2 Seriola lalandi dorsalis
ATGTGACCATGGACGTTTTTGAATTAGGCCCCTCCCCTTTCTTGCAAAACTTAACATACCAAGTTATCTCTACTAAACCCGATTAGTACAATCAATCTTTCAGCTAAATAGTACAATCAACTAATGCTGTTTAGTAATGATAGCAGGTTTTTACAAAACATAAAAGTTTAAGTCATGATCACTCGGAAGGTTAAGTAGAAACAAAATCTGGGTTTACAGTGTATGGATTAACCAAACAAAAAAGGCTAAGATCAGTCGCTGCTTGCCATAACTTCATATTTAAAAGTCAGATCTGAGGCTGTACTTGGGCACATCAATGCTTAGAGCTGAATACTAATATCAGCACATGCTCACAATGAAATTGATAATATGCTAATGTTTAGCATGTTCATCATGATAGTTTAGAGTGTTATCTTGCTGACATTTGCTAGTTAGCACTAAACACAAACTAGCTAATGCTGATGGCAACATCATTAGTATTGCAGGTATTTAGTAATAAATCACCGTATTAGACAAATTTAAAGATTTTACCTAATGGTGGCGCTATATGAAAAGTTGTGGGGTCACCAAAGTGATAGCAATTCATCCTGAGGGGAACCTCAATGCCCAAGTTTAAGGAAATCCATCCAATAGCTGTCAGTAAATTTCACTAAAAACCACAAATATCAACTTTAATATGGTGCCACAGGAAAAGTCAGGAGACCAGCCAGAATCATTAGGATTTATCCAATGTGGATATCTGAAACCAAACTCCAACTAAATCACCATCCCACTGAATGTGTCAGCCATTTTTACATCTCTAGCCTATAGGAACCGATGGGCATGGGACTTAGAGCCACGCACAAGCTGGTTCTATTGTTTTCATTGGATTTGTTAATAGTAAGAAAAATATAGAAAAACACCAGCCTTAAAAAGAAGGGAGTCAGTTACATGAGTTAAATAATATCCATTGCCACAAGACTGTTATATTTTTCCATTTGTCACATATCAGGTTTAAAGAAACCCATTCACTAATGACAACAAAAAGTAAATAAACTTTTCGGTAAACACATTTTTT
>NW_019434702.1:0-1133 GCF_002814215.2 Seriola lalandi dorsalis
TATACAAAATGAACTAGATGGTTAAATGACCAAACAAGTGACACAACAGCATTTGAGGGTTTCTCAGCTTTAACATTACAGACTAGCCCACTCATAACTGTGGTAGAGTATAAAAATATAAAATTCAATAATATTTCAGAGTTCAGTCATTTATATTCTTAGAATCTATGCACTCACTGTAAAACTAATATTTTTCCAAGATCATTTTTCAAAGGCTCTTTACATATGGACTGTCAATTCCCCATTAAGTCTGAAAGCTCTCCAACATGTTCAGGAATTACATGACTTTTTATTTGTATGGATCATTAGATGTTTCACCAAGTGTGGCTTCTGACTGAACATTTTCCCACAGATGTGACAGGGGTATGGCTTCTCCCCTGTGTGGGTTCTCATGTGGATTGACAACATTTGCTTAGTAGTGAAACTTTTCCCACACCTTTCACAAAAATATGGCTTCTCACCTGTGTGTGTTCTTGTATGCGTATTTAAGGATGTCTTCCCACGAAATTTTCTCCCACAGGTGTTGCAGGTGTAGGGCATCTCACCTGTGTGGATTCTCATGTGGACCAACAAGCTTGTACGTGTAGTGAAAACGCTCTCACACGTTTCACAAAAATATGGCTTTTCACCTGTGTGGGTTCTTGTATGGTTCCTCAAGCATGAGCTGTTAGTAAATTTTTTCCCACAGGTATTGCAAGTATACGGCCTCTCACCTGTGTGGGTTCTTGTATGGTTCCTCAAGCATGAGTTGTTAGTAAATCTTTTCCCACAGGTTTTGCAGGTATATGGCTTCTCGCCTGTGTGGGTTCTCATGTGATTCGACAGACCCGGATTTGAGCTGAAACTTTTCCCACACGTTTGGCAAAAATATGGCTTCTCACCTGTGTAGCGTCTCTGATGTATTTTCAATTTGCACTTATACTTAAAATCTTTTCCACAAGTGTCGCATTTGAATGATTTTTCACCTGTCTGAGTGTTACAGTGACTCTTTGCTGTGGGAGAGTTATAAACGTAGTCACTGTGATTTGTGTTTTTGTGACGTCTCTTCTTTGGTTGTGTTTCTGCATTTCCTGTTGATTCTGGGTCTACATGCTTACTTCCTTCCTGATCTTGGCTCTCAGCTACAGGAGAGT
>NW_019434703.1:0-1282 GCF_002814215.2 Seriola lalandi dorsalis
GGTCACCGGGACAGCGCTTCTCCTCCTCTGCTCCTCGCTGACACTAACCTCCACCTGTTGCTTTGTTTGCTCCATCAAATGTTGCTGAGCGCAGAAGAAGCCAAACCTTGATCCCATGCCCTCTCGGCTCCCTCCTTTTCAGCAGCTTTTGACCCGCTGTGAATCGGAGAGGGAGGGATGTCACAGCTTAGATGCCATCAGTGAGGAGGATTTGCAGGTTTTAAGTCTCTGCTCTTTGGCCCCCTCACAGTAGGACTTCCTGGGGGCATGGGGCTGCTCTCTGGCACAAAAGTTAAACCTGCCTGCTGCAACAATGACACATTTAAGGCCTCCAAAGACATTGAACTTAGTTGGAGCAGCGAGCTGATCTCATAGAGACCGGTGGGAAGTCATGCATTGAGAATGAGAGGATGCACAAAGGCCGGCTGACACAGTGACACATAATATCATGGCCCAGAAATGTGACTGAGCGAGGGGACATCCACAGAGGGTTTTGTTTTCCCTCCACTGAGGTTCTTAAAGCAGTAGCTCAACAGAAATACGCCGATAGGAGACGGAGGATATCAACCTGATATCATCTGTGTCCGTTAGAGGAAGAGGATGTGGTCTGAGCAGGACACGTTCAGCAGAGTCAGAGGTCGTATCAGAAAGTGTTAAAGTACATCAGTCAGATCATCATCAGAGCAGAGCTGTGACGGGAACAAAGCCGGAACAGATCAGACCACATGAAGTTATTAGACTATTACAGCAGCTGATGTCTTCAGGTGTTACAGCCACAGGTGTAGAAGTGCTGGAGCGCACCGCTACTCTTTTCCCTCCAAGTGAAGAAATAAAACAGCCACAGTTCACAGAATCCAGCTGAAGTTTATCTACATTTTTAATCTCTTGAAGATCGGATCATCACTAAAGAGCGCGTCACGTAGAGAGCTGATGAAAACAAATGAAATGGTAAAAGTTTAAGGTCTATCGATTGATTTCCAAACGTCAGTCACGCATCAAGTAACATACAAGAAAACATTCCACCTTAAAAGATGGCGGTAGCCTCTGAGCTGCTCAGTGATTTAAATCGTTAATTAGTAAAGATGAAAAAACAGAAAACATCCGTCGTCATTTATCTTTCACTCTCCTGACAGTTTCTTTCTCTGTGATGCTTTTACATAGAAACACGTCAGAGTCAGTTACACCTCAGTTTAACTCTCCAGACGTCGCCATTTCCCAGGGACAGATGTGACCGGAAACATCCCAGTTTTTAACTGTGAATAAGAAACAGATGTGTAGTGTT
>NW_019434704.1:0-1524 GCF_002814215.2 Seriola lalandi dorsalis
AACTATGTACACTGCAGTGTTGTCTTTGCTGCCTCTATGATTCTTCATTGTGTTCAGTGTAAGAGCTATTGTAAGGTAGGCTGCAGTTAACAGAACTCATTCCATATTTCATATATTTTCAGTAAATATCGGGAGATAACTGGCTTATAAATAATTTGTGTGGCTGAAAGCAGTTTTTGGAGGAGAGAATAGAATATTTGAAGGTCAGTCTGTGAGCACATTTTTAAGACGCCTATCTGAAATAAGGCTTTTGAAGAAAACCCTGAAAGAACAAAGCTGGTCTGTGTAGGGGTGTGATAAATGTAACAGACTGTGACTTTTGTGCCTTGGCCTGCAGAGCCAGTTGGACTGAGGAACCCTATGCCTTTCAGCTCACTTTGTTTCATTATATCTTGTATGATACACATTTTCTCTGTGAAAAAGTGCAGCCACAGTTAAAGTGTAACATAAAGTGACACGTACCTGGTACGTCCCCTGGAGCGTGCCCACAAGGAGAGTAACCTCCTCCACAACAGAAAGGTCATGTTGCAGTTCCTGCAGCTCTTGGTAGAGCCTTGGAGGCCCCAGGATCGCTTTACCTAAGAGATGGGCAACGCAAAGAGTTTGTGATATCACCAACATAATTACAAAAGAAAAAGTACACTTATATTTTGTCAACACAGTATGAACAGATAAAATACAAAGACAATAAGGCTACATACAGTCACCTTTATGGCCATTAATTATTTTTCTTAATACATAGGAGTGCACATGCATTCTATCATTCTGCAATAGTAATTATGGCAGCAACTTGGGATTAATTCATTGTTGCATCTCAAGGTGATGTCTTCAAACTGCTTGTTTTATTTGACCAACAGTCCAAAACCCAGTGGTATTTAATACAGTGATAAAAATCAGATCATTCTTTTTTTTAAAAGCTGGAACCATTGATTGTCTTGACATTTTCCTTGATAAATTACTTGATAAATACATTGTTGTCAATTGATTTTCTGTCAATCAACTTATCATTTGCAAGATATAATCTCAGTGTTATATACAATGAAAATACATGGTGTATGGACACACTGTGAACATCCAAAATACATTGAAGTTCAAGGTCAGTGTTGTAAATGCTAATAGAAAACAATGACATTGCATCTGAGAACTCCTGGAAGTGCAGACTGAAACTCCAGTGGCACTAATAAAAGAAGTTTGATGTGTAGATGGATCGATCTTCATTATTTGCTGAACAACACAAGAGTGAATTTATGAGTAAAAAAATTAGGTGGAGAGACTGTTATTTGGAGCTATGATGCCCTTTTGCTGGCCAAAAGGAATGCAGGTGTCTCATTAGACGCAAAATTCAGCATCGATTTGAGGCCCACTACCTTCATATCTCTCTCCTACTGCTGCAAATCGATAGCAGTGTCTCCTCCTGTCTGCCATCCTCCGTCCTAGCTCCCCCGGCCCACATCTACTCGGCAGCAGGCTCCATGAGAACTGCCTAATTAAATTCTGCAGGTAGATTTTGCTCCAGAGCTGTCC
>NW_019434705.1:0-1054 GCF_002814215.2 Seriola lalandi dorsalis
CTCACTGTTGGAGCCAGACTCTAGTGGTCGTTAGAGGAACTGCAGCTCCTGGTTCTTCTTCATGTTTCAGCCTCGGAGGTTGATGCTTAGTATAAACATAGCTTTATACATTAAAGTATGTTTATATGGGAGCATAGGTATATATATATATATTTATATGTATATTTTAAATTCCTCCATATGTGGCTCAGCCTGTCAGAAAGCTGCGGTTCAGGTTCTTCCTGGTTAAAGCGCAGCTGCAACTGAGCGTCCTCGCTCCCGTCCGTCTGCTGTGTGAGCGGCTGCAGGTTCCAGCGGCCGAGCGCCTGCTCTCTTTATTACAGCTGACAGTTTGTTTACGTCCGCTTTGAAGCGTTTATTTTTACAGCGTTTTACAGCTTCCCTCGGCCTCCTCCTCGCCTCACTCCTCTGACCTCGAGCTGCCTGCCGCTTGTTTAGACATTAAACAGATTCAGACCCTCGGTGCTGTTACAGAGGAGCAGGGCCGGGAATCATCTGGAAAATTACCATACAAGCCTTGATACCGGCACATTTAAAGTGACACTGATACCAAAGCAGAGCTTCATTTGAATATCAGTCATGTAAGTGGAGGTAGTTTATCACCAGACACATCGGTCTGACCTGAACCAGCATCCTCTACACAGATATTCACGTTCACAAATGTCTTGTTGAAGTTTTAAACACAGTCAACACATTTTTTAATTTGGAACAGCAGCAGAAAACAATCGTACCACAAGGTCTCTTTAGGATCTGTTCTGGAGCTTTGGATCACATCACATGGTCTTCATCAGAAAGAAAATCAATGGAAATTGGTAATTTCTGCGTAAACTCCATCTGCTTATGAAGATCATGGGATGTAACTGAAAGCTCCAGAAAAGCTATATTTCCATATGTAGTTCAGAGGTGCCTCACACGGATTTATAGACGTTTGAATGTTATTTAAACATTTTATCTTCCAGGGAATGTCGAACAAAAGAGGATGAGGATGTTGAGTTGCATTATGGGAAATGTAGGAGGGTTTTTCTTTCAAATGAAAACGATCCATCCAGACTGA
>NW_019434706.1:0-1090 GCF_002814215.2 Seriola lalandi dorsalis
TAGACTCAGCCAGCAGGAAGCCCTGTGTTTCATGGATGTTACCACGGCAACAGCCTCAAACACACCTGGCTGGCTACCTTCCCCTCAGCTGATGCGCTTGCAGCAGGTGCAGGTCTCTGATTGGATGGTTCAGGTGGTTTGGGGGTGGGGTCCAGCTCCTCCTCGATGACGGCGTCCGTTTGGCGGTTCAGAGCTCCCTCATTCAGGCGCCGCTGTTTCTCCCGCTGACGTTTTATGGCCGTCACTCTGTGTCTGATCGCCTTGGCAACCAGCTTATAGTCCGCCTCGCACACAAAACCCAACACCACCTGAGAGAGACAGAGAGAGAGAGAGGGACAGGTGAGACACCTCAGCCTGCCACCTCGGGTGATGTCATCAGTGTGATGTCATCAGATACCATCTCCTGGGCCACCTCCTCGGGGACGTCTTTGTACAGCTCGAACAGGAACTCGATGGCGTTGTTGTCTTTGTATTTTCCGTGAAGCTTCTTGTTGTCATCCATCCGGAGCCAGAGCTTCAGCGCCGCCCTCGAGCCGTCGTCGTCCTCGGCGAGCTCCACATGAACGCCCAGCTCCTCTTGGAAGAACCGGTGGTCCAGCAGGTCCTGAACCGTGAACCTGCAGGACCAAACAAAGACACTGACCATCACCTGATCACCTGAATTCTGAACACCTGAACAGCTGAACACTAAATACCTGAACACCTGAATATCTAAACACCTTAACAGTGAACACCTGAACACCTGAACACTGAACAACACCTGATCACCTAAACATCTGAACACCTGAACATCTGAACATCTGAACACCTGAACACTGAACACCTGAACACCTGAACACCTGAATACCTGAATATCTGAACACTAAATACCTGAACACCTGAACTTCTGAACGCCTGAACATCTGAACACCTGAACACTGAACACTGAACACCTGAGCGCCTGAACATCTGAACACCTGAATTCTGAACACCTGAACAGCTGAACACTAAATACCTGAACACCTGAATATCTAAACACCTTAACAGTGAACACCTGAACACTGAACAACACCTGATCACCTAAACATCTGAACACCTGAACATCTGAACA
>NW_019434707.1:0-1248 GCF_002814215.2 Seriola lalandi dorsalis
GAGCTAAAGTAAACAAGTACCTTGCTGATGTTCGACTTTCTTCACCAGCCAAAGACTCAGATGTTTTCTCCCACGGAACATGACTATAATTTTCTATCCTATAGTGGTCAATTGTCTGATGGACTGTTCAAAAAGCTGCAACAGTTTTCTAAAGGTGCCTTTAGACTGTGACATGTAAGGAAGTTACACAATCATAGTTTTTGCACACTGTGTGAGATGTGTCAAACAAAATCTTGGTCACAATTTTTATTACGCTGTACGACATCAATTTGATGCTTGTAGACTGTACAGTCAATGTGCAAAGATTCATATAGAGAAAAAAAAAAAACATGTGAGCAGAGGCCTATCCTCTCGCATCATTCAACTGAGCAGCTCTTCTGCTTTGAAAATACAGGAAAACACTTAACATGAGCCACTGTGCTGACACTTCTGTGCATCAACACACCTGAAAACAGGTGTGCGTGTTTTTTTCCATAAAGTGTATTTAAAAATGGTACTTGCCAAACGTTAGAATGGCCAGTGTGTTTCATGTCATATTCTGATTGGTTGTTTGGACATGAGGCGCAGCACCAGTCCATTGTGACTATCTGGTTTTAGATTTGAGTGAGATTTAGGATCAGAAATTATCTACTTGTTCGGTTATGTTGTTGTAAACTTTCATTTGTTTGATTTCCTTAGTTTAGCAGTCTTTCTTTCTTAGCATGACACTCATGATTCACAATAAGAGATAACAAATAGGTTTTGGTTTGATAAAACACACAGTTTCACTAGTAATATTTAACAGTACAGTTATCTATTTGAGGTGCAAACATTTAGTTCCCTTTCTTCGTTAATTAATTCAGTTTTCTTTGAGTTGCCAGTTCCTGCGTGTTGCTGCTGGAGTTGCCTGGCGTCTCAGCTCCATCAGACCTGCTTAAATGGTGTTGATCACTAATTGGACTGCTCATTATCATGAGGAGAGGCAGTGTTGTCTAGTTAGATTTTTGTTATTACTTCTTTGACAATTTGTTTCAGTATTTTTCCTCAGTTAATATCATATAGTGCTATACTCACATGTTTTGTAATTGTAGTTTATTATTCTTATTCTATCCACTCGTGTGTCTGAATGGCATGATCAGCCGTGTTTCACCCATGTTTCAGTTTGAAAGGTCAGTTTGTTCTGTTAAGTTCAATTGTGTTGCACTGGCCTCTTTTATGTCACAGAATAATGGTAAAATGAAGTATTTTTGCTATCCTTTCTTTTTTTTT
>NW_019434708.1:0-1099 GCF_002814215.2 Seriola lalandi dorsalis
ATAATAAACATGCAACACTACAGACAGAGAGGAGACGTGACCTTTGGACAGACACCGACCTCTGGACTGTTTGTGTCTGTTACGTAACCAGTGGAAGACTTTGGCCACTAGGTGGAGCCACCGGCCTTTTACTGCACCTCTTAACTACAACTCCTTAAACCTGCACACACCTGAGCAGCTGCATTTCTTTCCCCCCATTTTACAGCCTTTTAGCAGAATTTTATTTTTTTATGATTTGTCACTTTACTGTCTGTGTTTAGTGGAAATTCAACTTTTGGTTCCTGAATGAAGCAGATTTTTGGAAAAGTCTTCTTATTGGTTGGAAATAGTGCTTTTGACTGATGCTTTCCCTCTAAATAAGTGATTTTATTCAGATATTTAAGGTCATATAAAGAGACATGCGTCTTAAATGAATAATATTTATGTTTCTTAAAGTGTGACAGGTGTTTTATCGCCTGTGTATCTAGTCTGTGCTGCATGTGTCGCTGTGACCATGTTGAATTCTCTGTTGAAAAAGACATTTTAAACTCAACAAGACTTTTACCTTTTAAAAAAAATCATCAGGAAATAAACCTGTAAAATAAAGCATTACAACAGAATTGTGTGGCAGCAGATCTTCAGCTGCTGGTGTGATGGAGTCGGACGTGATGAAAGTGTGTCAGGTTAGAGAGGGACTGCTGGTGTCTGGGTGCTGACAGGACCACAGTGTGTGGCATCACACTGTTAATATTAGACTCTACTGTAACTCACGTGTCACTCAGCGCTCAGGATCCTCACTCACGTTCTCTTTGTTATCTGTCAGTGACGGCCGAGAGAGCTTCACTTTCCATCTCTCTCTCTCTCTCTCTGACGGTTGTGAACTGTTCAAACAGCAGGATGAATGACGGATGGACGGAGGATGAGATGATGAGACTGTTTTTGGTGAGGTTGTGGTAAATCAATCAATCAATCAAACTTTATTTGTAGTGCACTTTTCATACAGGTGAGTGCAGTTCAAAGAGTTCTGATGAGCTAAAGACAAAAGGACAAATGAAGTGAAAACGTGATGCAATAAAATAGATTTAAAAAGCTACAATAACACTAGAAAACAAGAAAAACA
>NW_019434709.1:0-1323 GCF_002814215.2 Seriola lalandi dorsalis
GATTCACAGGAATACTGAAAACATATACTGCATATAAAAAATATTAGGCCCACCTCCATGAAACTGCAGCACCTTTCTCCCACATGTAATGCTGTGTTTACCGAGCGAGATAAAGGGGCAACCTAAACTGAAAACAGGCTGCTGACTTTTGACTACAGCAGATTAAAATGAAGATGGTTTGAGCAGAACTGAATGTAACACTAAATGGCTTTAGGCAGCAGTTTACAATTTGAGTATTTCAATGAGAAGCCACAATTAGGTGTTTTTGAATCTGATGTGACGTCCTCTTTATAACATGGGCAAACACAGCACTACAGAGGGCGTGTGGCTGAGAGCTGTGGTGCTAATGCTCTGTAAACTCAATGTGTGAAATACTGAATGCTGAGTGGCTTATTTTGTGTAACCTTACACAGCAGTTGCCCCCTCGGAAAATATTACTGTAACCACTAGAGTTGGGTCAACCTGTATTTTAAATACTTTTCATGGTTGTTTACCAGCAGATGGAGATGCCACATAGAAGGAAAGAGCAGTATAGTAAGTCTAATTTTAAGTTTTACTTCTGTTGTAACTTATTTTAGTATATTTGAACCGTCCTGATGTGGTAAACGCTCCACATCTGGCTCTCATCATGGACATGACATCATGGAGTGCAAGTCACCTTCAAGTCTGCTGAGCTATCCGAGTGATTTTCTGCAGCATCTCCTCCGACTGCAGCTGCTCGAGAGTCAACAGAGACAGACCCAGCTGGTCCTCCTGCACACGGAGAGAGAGAGAGAGAGAGGGCAAGAGATTATTAGACACAGGGAAAAAGAGGGAAACAAGAAGATGAGTGGAGTCACCACAGCCTGCAAGGTCAGCTATCCTCAGTGTCTTGTTAAATGACATCTGTCTTTAGGTGTTGGCCTCTGGCAAATTCATTTTATTTACTATTTTCATCAAAAAAAATAGTTAAAATCTGTTAATTAAAGCAGACTCATTGAGCTCAATAACCATTTTCCAGAGAGACCATGGAATCAATAATAAAGTAATTGCTTGTTGCACATGTACAGAAGTTATGTGACTCTTTTAAATCAATCAGTCTAAGGCTAAAATAAAGCTGTAGTTAATTTTAGTCAAAATAAAATGAGGTTTAGTAACTGACTGTAAGAATTACACATTGAATCCTTAATTTATTACAGTGTGTTTGAATCTAAGGTGCACAGATGATCTTGTATGATCAGGAAATATTTATTCTGTGATGACTAGAGAGCCGTCCATGAACCTAAATGTGTTGGAATTATATTGTAGTCACAGTACAGAAAAGTTGTTTTAGTTTTTTTTTTT
>NW_019434710.1:0-1078 GCF_002814215.2 Seriola lalandi dorsalis
GACCACTAGAAACTAACAGCTCATGTACAGAAAACAAAGCCTATCAATCGCTCAGGCAACAAACAAAAAATCATCATCTCAGTACAAACCAGAAATCACACTGTCCGCTCATGTCGAGTCAGTATTTGCCGAATCTGATCTGAACCCATGGCAGTTGTGTGGTAAGATGTAGATGCTAGGAGCTAGTCTCTTCACCTCTGCCATGATGTCTGTACTGAGAAAAGCAAGCTCACTGCTTCTTATAGGTGAATACACATAATTGGTGGTGTGTACCACAAACGCACATCCTGTGAGAGATTGTACCAGCTCAACCCATGTTACATAGTGCAAGAACAGCCTCAACTTTGTCTATTACCTTCATGTTGTGTTTTATTGCTTACCAATTACACTGGGAATCCTCTAGTAGCTGCGCTGTTGTCTTAAACGATTTCTAGAACATGACATACTCTCTACTCTCTAATTATGCCTCTCAGTTAAATTATAATTAAATTATCAGAGCTGATATAAATGGGTGTTTGAATTTTTAGATTTGTCCTGTCCTGGCATTTTCTCTCATACATAATAATAACAAGAGAGGAATTTAAAGGTTTAACTCTATGAACCAGACACAAGCAGAATCCAATTAAAGTTATTTAGCCAGGTAACTTGAGATGAGGGGATCTCCTGAATGTTATATCTCGAATTTTTCAAATCTGGCTTGAAGATGATGTCTGGATAACTAAAATTTCTCTTTGATTCAGCAGTGTGCAAAGCCGTTTTCTCTTCAGCATCGTGGATCACTTAAAATAGTTAAAACATGCACTTGAAATAGTTCATTAAAAAGATTTGCTCAGTGCTTGACACAGCTGAACGGAATATATTCCTCATGACCCCTGGTTTCCTGAACGGTCGCTGTCGCTTTGACAAACATGCCAAAGTCTTTTTGTAATTCTTGATATTTTGATTTTCCTGACTGTATATGGGAGTTGAAAGCTGTTTATTTTAATGACTGTTAACCCTTTTTAACTGATGCACAGTTTAGCATTAAACTTACATTACTAACTTAATGGGCCTGATTTAGGCAGTTGGAGCCACTGAC
>NW_019434711.1:0-1071 GCF_002814215.2 Seriola lalandi dorsalis
GTTTGTTGATCCTGATTTCTATCTTCGCCCCAGGTGTGTCTGTCAAAACACAGATGCTGACAACTCTTCTTTGATTTGACTGTTTAATAGGTTCAGGCAACAGTACAGAACATGGGCACAGCTTTGTGTGAATGTTTAGGTCTCACGGACGCACGCACACAATAACGGTGAAATCAATTAGTCTCTGACTGGCAGCCTCCGTTCTCTCTCTCCACTCTGCACTTTTTGCCGTCTTCAGGCTCGCGTGTGCTCGCTCCCGATGCGCCGCGCGTATCCGCCACCGATCACCGTCACGCACCCAGAGTAATCGATAATGGTCTATGTCCCTTTTGTACAATGTGTGTGTATATATATATACTTCCCAAATCCTTTGGGACTGTGCAATTGATAGTAAAAGGAATCATCAATCAATAAATGAAACAGTGCTCAACAATGTCATTTGTGTCTTTCTGAGTAGTTAAACCTTGTGTTAAATAAATAAATTGTTAAATTGTAAATTGTTTTGGTTGGCAGGTCCACCTCCTGTAATACAACCACACAAACCCCTGAAATGAACCGTTCTTATTTACTGAAATTTGGCTCCTTTTATCTGAAAATGCCTTTCAAGACATGCATGAGGAATCTGAGGGCCTCTACTTAGGAATTTCAAAAGTGAAGAAGTGAAGCCTGCGGAGCTTCAACCAGACAACTCGAGCCACGCTGTGCTCTGAATCAGTTAATCTGTCAGCTCATTTTGTTCATTGCCATTTCAGTCTATATAAGCGGTCTAACTCACTTGCTCATTCATTGCTGCTGCTGCTGCTGCTGCTGCTGCTGCTGGTGCTCACCCTGCTGTTTTGCCTCCTGCTGCTTCTTGTGCATTCACTACCCGCCACCACGCCGGCTTCTACCTGCGGCCTCTGTTTATTTATAGTTCCCCAGGGGGTTGTTATTGATCTCTCCCTGCTCTTCCTTTAGCTGGTTCAAAAAATTATGCTGTCAGGGAGGGGTCCAAACAGAGTCTGATGCCAGAGTAAAATCTACATTTACATTTTTTCTCAATAAAACATTTCTGCTGAATTTGTGGGTTGT
>NW_019434712.1:0-1207 GCF_002814215.2 Seriola lalandi dorsalis
AAAAAAAAACCCTGCAGTGGTCCGACACATAGGAAACGTTAGGAGGGATAACGAGAGAGCTTTTTTTTATGAAGGTGAAAAACAGGGAGTGATTTATGTCGGTGTGAAAAAAAAGTGTCTGTGGGGATGATAATGTTACATGAAAACCTGAGGAGAGCATGTAAAGAGAAGGCGGTGTCGACTCTGTAGGGGATTGCTTCGTTAAGTGTTTCGCCGTTGAGACAAAAGACATGTTCAGCGATAGCACAGACGGAAATCACAATGAAAGCTCTTTGTCACCCTTTTTAATGTTACAAAGAAAACTGGCTAGACTCCCTTATGACTCCTGCTTTGCTTTATGTTCTGCTCTGCTTCACAATATGTGAATTGTAGATTTATGTCTTTGGCACTCTGGGGTTTTTTTTGTTGTGGGCAGAGGAAGTGTCATACTTTCACTGCGCAATGACCACAGCATCCAGAACAAGTCATCCTCTCTCAGCCGTGTGCTGTTTCCAGAGGAGCAGCCAGGGTCAGAGACTCAGTGCAAAATCACACAAAACAAATATTGTATATGAGCTCCGTATGCAAATTCATTTAACCCCTCAACAAGCTCGCACAACTCACTCTTTGTAGCCAAACATTGTTTACACCCACAGAATTTTATTTTAAATACTAGTGGATCTCCAAAGATATCAAGTGTGTCAGGCTGAAATTTAGGGAAGCATGTATGAAATGATTTAGAAGAACATTTCTATTTGACGGAATATTTCTATTTGACGGACTGGTTCAATGAAGAGTTTGAAACTGATACAGAATATGTTACAGAATGTCAAACAGTAGTAATGTGAGTTTAACAACCTTAACTCCACTTAAAGGTGTACTTCAGCAATTTAGCATTGTCTGCTCATAAAGAAGTGGGGCTTGACACATGACTGATTTAAATGATAATTTAAAATCAACAGCAGCAGAGATATCCTGTCCCAGTATGAGTCCAACTTCAAGAATGCTGGATCCTACATTTCCCATAGTGCAACTCAGCAGTGTCTTTCATTAGACCTTCCTCGCCTGTTTTTCCTCTCCATTGTAGCCAAGTGCTTCCTCACTGTGCGAACTGTTGGGTTTCTCTCTGTAATATTATAGGGAGATAATGTATGTATGATTTGGCTCTATACAAATCAAATAGAAAATCGAATTGGATGTAAATGAATTTAATTAAATGCCCATTTCT
>NW_019434713.1:0-1498 GCF_002814215.2 Seriola lalandi dorsalis
AACATGTTCATCTAAGTGTGTTGAAACTTACCATTTAAGGAGCACTGCACATCCAGTCGGTAGGCCTTCGATAGTTGCATAGCAACAGCAGGAGCTGTGAGAGGTTTCTCCTCTGCAGGGGCTCTGCCCGGCAAGCTAAAATAAAAAGACCTCCTCAGTGGACAGGGGGAAGATGCTCTGTTTTTGACAGTTCATGTTGTTAGTGACACTGAGTTTACTTTACTTTTGCTTCCTCCAGAGTTCAGCTTGTCAATTATATCAGCTTGTCGCAGTTCACTGCCTCATCCGAGCTCATTTCCATCTGAGAGGAGATGTGATTACACTCCATAGCAAAGTGAGAGGAAGACTTGATAAACAGCCGGGGCTCTCTGCTGAGAATCATTATCTTCATTCCCACCCTTATGGCAAAGGTCAAACTTACTTTCTACACTTACAAACACACAGATGCACAATTCATAAAACTGGTGAAGGATCTACTTTTTTGAAAAAGTTCTTGTCAGCTTTTTATTCGAAAGATAGCAAATGTATAATCTGCAAGAATTTGCATTAAATGTCTATTTCACATTTCAAATATATTAAGAGACAACCTGGCTGGTTGGACCGCGTATGGTCAATGTGTGCAATTGAGGATGTAGTTGAAAACTGTTGTGGAACTGCTGTAAACAACTGACATCATTACATCACATTTGCATTCTGCCTGGTGTCAGCTGGTTTCAGCTCTTTAGTTTGCTTCTCTCCCACTCTCTGTGCTCACATACACTGTATTTTAATACATCCTGTTCCCAATAAAGCTGTTCTCATTTAAATGTTTTTTTCTGTTTCTGCGTTTGAACAAGTTTGAAATAGTGACCAGTCCGACACAGTGTCGCGTGAGCAGTAGCTCGGCTGTTCACACAAAAGGCAAAACTTTCCACGCCGGTCAACAACCGATTCTGCTCCTCTGCTCTCTCTCTCTCTCTCTCTCTCTCTGGCTCAAATTAAAAAGGTCTCAGTCACATGGCATTCGGCTGACCGATTGTGTAACTTGGTCACTCATCTCTATCTCTCAGTCAGTCATGGACATTTGTTATTATAGGGCTGTTGCGGTCCAGGCTAAAAGGGACCAAGACAACACACTTTTTAATCTCAACACCAAATTCACTTAATTTAGTAATTCACCCCGTACACTAATTTATGTATGTGTCTTCATACTCATCTCGTACATAAACTAATTCTATAAAATAGTGCCAGAGAAATTCGGTATGACTGGCCCCGAATTTCCCTCTGATTAGTATCTGCATTCCCTTATAGACCAAAACCCTGTGGGCTCACACTCTGAGGTTATTTTTGTTTGCTTGAATAAGTTATGAATTTTTTATTCCTGACTGCTTTAAAATGTAATCATGCTACACTATGCTGTTTTTTTTTTTTTTTTTTTTTTTTTTTTATTCCTATGAAGAACCTTTCAAGAAACCTACCAGGCATTTATTGGGAATTTGCATTCATAATCACGCTCCTT
>NW_019434714.1:0-1100 GCF_002814215.2 Seriola lalandi dorsalis
TGTGTGTGTGTGTGTGTGTGTGTGTGTGTGAGAGAGAGAGATTTGGTTTAATAGTCACTACTAGTGAACATTCTCAAACATATCAAGGTGTAACATTAGATAAGGATTGCAATGAAAAAATTCACTGCACAATGATCAGATCCTGCCTTTAATTTGCAAAAAACAAAACACAAATAAACAAACATGAAGAGAGAGAGAGACAGAGAGAGAGAGAGAGAGAGAGAGAGAGAGAGAGAGAGAGAGAGAGAGTGAGAGAGATCACCACATACAATCGATAAAATCACCGATAAACCAGTTAGTCTTTGTTGATCCTACACATGGAGGATAATCTTTGCTACAGCAAAGTCAGGCCTGACTGATTATTGGGATTATTCTTTGAAAACATCAATCACCAATAATTCAAGCAAAGAGAGAGAGAGAGAGAGAGAAAGAGAGAGAGAGAGAGAGAGACTGATCTGTGAAGAAGCGTAAAAGCTGCACGCCATGGGTTGAGACTTCTTTTTGCCCCCAATGCAAATAATGTTTAGGCCTATTTTAAGAATAAAAACAAGATTTTTGCATTTGAGTTTTCACCCCTCGCACAAAAGATCAAGAAAAATAAGATGATGCCACAGTGTTTCACTTGTTCAGATGGTGTTAAGTGTGCAGCGCAGACGAGCTCTTTGCCCTGTCTCAAAGTTTGCAAAAATGTGGATATTCTCGGTGACCTCTTTAGCGGGACAATGGAGGCTGCAGATCGATTCGTTACACCTTTTTAGTGAGGCTTCTGGTGAAGGGGAGGGGCTCTGAATCTACAAGAGGCACCATTAATAGCCTACACTCCATCCTAACTATTATCCTCCATAAAGTGTTTATAAAGGGCACACAACTAGGCTAATGTTATCTTAAATGAGACGACATGATATGTCCGTTGGCTGCAGAAGCTGCTCGGGAGGACGGCGAAGAAGAGAGGAGGAAAAACTCTAAAGTTTGTTTTGATCACTGGGTAACAGAGGGTGCGGTGATAATAACAACATAACTCGGATGGCATGAGAAGTGGCTCAGTTCAGACTGGATGCGCTCCTCTCCCCCTCTGCAGCCGGCCACCGGACTCACCCAGC
>NW_019434715.1:0-1037 GCF_002814215.2 Seriola lalandi dorsalis
GGGGGGGGGGTCTGACCACCTGACCGCACTTTAGTGTAACATCCACTTTCTGTTTCAAATTGAAAAATGGCGCCTGAGGAGCAGGATCTGAACTGTACGTTAATGTGTATGATTCCTACCTGATGCTGTGGCTCCGCACATGCGATAGGATGAGGTTAGTTTCAGGTTAGTTTGACGTTAGTTTGACGTTAGTTTCAGGTTAGTTTCAGGTTATTTTGACGTTAGTTTAAGGTTATTTTGAGGTTATTTTGAGGTTAGTTTGACGTTAGTTTGACGTTAGTTTCAGGTTAGTTTCAGGTTATTTTGACGTTAGTTTGACGTTAGTTTGAGGTGAGCGGGAAACACACATCACATCACATCGTCAGGGAAACAGACTTCGGCACAGCACGTGACGTTACCCAGCATGCTGCGGGGCGCTGACAGAAACCGACAGAGGAAGAAGATGCGAATCGGTGAGTAAAGTCTGTTTAAAACACTACGAAGTCATATATCTACAGGTGTATACCTGCCGTGTTTGGTTTTAACGCGGCGCTGAACGTTCGTGACGAATATGAAACTACGTCATTGTATTTCGACGTTGTTTTTAACCAGGAAGCAACAGGGCGGCCGGTGTTTAAATGCCTCAAACTTGGTGTTACGGGTGAAGCATTTTGTCGGGGGGGGGGTTTGTGTGTGACGGTATGGAGACTAGCTAACATCGCCCGGGAAAGCTCCAAACCCGAGTGGAGGCGTTTTGGCAGCGGGAGAGAGAGGCTGGTATCTGAGGCTGATGTCTGCCAGTGCTGGGCAAGGACAGAGCCGAGCCCGCTGACAGGCTGACGTCACTGTCAGCTGTTTGATCTGCCGGAGCGGTTTATCGGTCAGAGGCTTTTTACCTGGGTGGTGAGATTCAGTTGGACCTGACGCCACTCTCACTGCAACTCACTGCCTGAAGGCTACAAACACGTCATGAAGGTATGACGTTACAGAGCTGTTGCCATAGATACATTAGTTTTTATTTGGATGTCATTAACATCCTTTGCGCATAGAACAGCTTC
>NW_019434716.1:0-1476 GCF_002814215.2 Seriola lalandi dorsalis
AACCCCAACTATGATCAGTTTATAGTCTGGCAATGTTATATATTTTTCTTATTGCTGCATCTCTAGCTCCCTGTCTTCCTGTTACCTCACTGCTGTTCATAATAAAACCTTAAAATGGCCAATATACACCACACAGCTCAAAGCCCACTGCTTCCTACACAAGACGTAAATCTTTAAGATACAGTACACAACAAAACTGAGTGCACCCCTGCGCAACATCACTAAAATGTTGAATGATTCAAAACTGAACCCTTTCACAACAACTGTCTTATTTTCAAGTGTAGGGCATTGGTCTTATTTAAGAATATAAAAATACAGGACCCGAGCTGCAGCAATGGCCAGGAGAACAGGAAGAGCCACACTACTGATAACAGTTGCCGACTGAAAGCTCTCACGCAGCTAACAGGTCATCACCTCTCTGCAAACATTACAGCTAATTTTATAGTTTTTATTTTTAATATTTAGATGCAGAGAAACTTGAAATTTAAATGTTTAAATTCTCACTTAACCTCCTAAGACCCGAGCTCTATTCTGTGCTATATAGGCTGATTGGGACCTGAGAAAAATGATGTCCACATATGAGGACATTAGTTTTAAATTTCGATTACTGAGTGGCAGTATAATATCCTCATATGTGGTCACCAGGCCCTTGTCGAGAAAAAGTTAGTATTGTGGTCTAGAGAACCCAAAAATGTGAGGTCCACATATGTGGACGCCAGGTCCTAGGAGGTTAAAACATCTAAAACTAAATATGATACACAAAAACAGTTGCAGAAAGAAAATTCTAGAGGTGCTAATAAGGTCTAAGGCAAATAGACCAGCTGTGGGTTCATTTAATTTCTCATCTGAAAACCTTCTTTAGAAGAACTGTAGATTATTTATGGTAATGCTCTAACCTTAAATAAATAAATCCTAACCTTAAATAACCCAGAGTTTGATCAACTCTGAAGAACTGAGTTAAAGACATTAGTAAATATTCTATATTGTTCATACACTCTCATTCAGGGTCATGAAGTCAGCTGTCAGGCTCAGCATCATGTTTAAATCTGACAGGGGATGAATAATAAATTAACTCAGATGAGTTATACTCAGATAAACCCTGTTCTTCTATAGTTTTACATCCACTCCTGCTTTTACTTATTTATTGTCTGTATGTTCAATCAGTTTAACCACAAACAGTGATTTATCACGGATACCTTATATAACTGAACTGATCAGAGAGAAATAATCGACACTGTGTTTATTATGGTTTACAGCTATACTAGATGAAGCTATAATGATGATTGTACAATAGGGCTGAGCAGTCCTGTATATATTCAGATTGATTTGATTGATTCAGTTTTTCTGGATAAAAAGCTTTATAATGTTTATATTTCTCAATTGATTTCAATTAGTCGTTTCTATAGTCAAGGGTTTATGATCTGCGTGTAGTAAAAATAAAAGTTTGGTCCCCACTTAATTAGAATTGTGATAGTT
>NW_019434717.1:0-1449 GCF_002814215.2 Seriola lalandi dorsalis
ATTACATATATAACATGATGAGATAAAGAAATGAACTTAGCACTTTATTTATTATAGCCAGTTTCCTAAGAATTACTCAGAATCACTAAACTCATTGGGTCCATAAAGCACCAACACCACACTGTGTAGCTTAAAGAAGCAGTTGTTCAGACCAAGTGTTGTGTTTTCTTGTTGTTGGGTTATTAAACATGAACTGATGTTAATGATCTGCTGCTCTGTTTAAACGTACAGTGACTGATGTGTGTTTGTACTTCTCAATGTCTCATACGCATCGGTAAATAACCCGACATCATATTAGTGAAGAAAACCAGAGATGATTGGTGCAGAAAAACAACAGATACTTTTCAAACTATATAAACAGCTGCAAACAGCTGGATACATGAGGCTCAGTGACTGCTCTGTGATGGTGTGTTGCCCTCTAGTGGTTCCTTTCAGTCACTGTCAGACCTGAACAAAGACCAGCAGCCATCACTGTAACTGACATCTTGGAGTCATCATTATACTGACATTACATTCCATACATTATAATATATAACATTTATACAACATACACCAACATTTATATATTGATGACATATAATTGCATATCAGAATATATATCATTAATGTATGAATGTTGGTTTAACTTTGAAGGAAAACCACTAGGATCTGACTCAGGGAGGACAGAGGATGTTAGGATGCTAGGACAGAGGACGGAGGACAGAGGATGTTAAGATGCTAGGACAGAGGATGTTAGGATGCTAGGACAGAGGATGGAGGACAGAGGATGTTAAGATGCTAGGACAGAGGACGGAGGACAGAGGATGTTAAGATGCTAGGACAGAGGACAGAGGATGTTAGGATGCTAGGACAGAAGACAGAGGATGTTAGGATGCTAGGACAGAGGACAGAAGACAGAGGATGTTAGGATGCTAGGACAGAAGACAGAGGATGTTAGGATGCTAGGACAGATGAGAGGATAGAGGACAGAGGATGTTAGGATGCTAGGACAGAGGATGGAGGACAGAGGACCAAGGATGTTAGGATGTTAGGATGCTAGGACAGATGAGAGAGGATAGAGGACAGAGGACAGAGGACAGAGGATGTTAGGATGCTAGGACAGATGAGAGAGGATAGAGGACAGAGGACCGAGGATGTTAGGATGTTAGGATGCTAGGACAGATGAGAGAGGATAGAGGACAGAGGACAGAGGATGTTAGGATGCTAGGACAGAGGATGGAGGACAGAGGACCGAGGATGTTAGGATGTTAGGATGTTAGGATGTTAGGATGCTAGGACAGATGAGAGAGGATAGAAGACAGAGGATGGAAGACAGAGGATGTTAGGATGCTAGGACAGAGGATGGAGGACAGAGGACCTGCTGCAGCTCATTTTCTTCTTCATTGGGGCAAATAAACAAATTTGTGATCAATCAAATGGTACAGACACAAATGGAGTGAACCTGGGCCC
>NW_019434717.1:2590-3380 GCF_002814215.2 Seriola lalandi dorsalis
AAACAGGCTCTGTAGTGTTTAGCATAGGTCTCTGGGCTTGTTTGTTAGTGCTGTGAAAGTTATTATTGAGAGTTGTGGCCGTCATGGCCGTTTTAACGTTTATATCATGTTCACAGATACAGTGCCTGTAGGGAATATCTAGATAAGCGCAGAGTTAAGGGGATATGTCCAAGGAGATAGTCTGTAATACACATTTCTTGCGTTTTGCACATATAGTGAGCTATTTGCAGCATTTACAAGCTATTGACAAACCCAGTTTACACATAATTGAGTGCATTTGTTGTTATCATTTTTGCTCTGCTTGCAACTGTTGCCATAACTACACATTTGAGGAGATGTTGGTGTAACCTCTGTTTCCTCTGTTCAGCACATCAAGTGCATCTATACAGCTTCCTGCAACAAGGGGTGTTGCATGCCAGGCTGACCCACTGTATCACACAGTTATCCTTGAAGACTCTTCAGCCTCACATCAGAAGTACAGGTCTGTAGCCATCTGAAGTGCATCTACTTTTGAGAAACCTAACAGTCATTTATCAGTCTTGGAATAATGTGCAGGTAAATGAAGCTGTGGTTACTTAGAACTTGTGAGAGTGTGTAGGATAAGGTTTCTGTCAATATTAACATATTTGATTTTCTCTTTACTGTACCTCCAGACTCTACCTGGCTGCCATGTCCTACAATGAAAATGCTGACCGACCACAAGCCCAAACAAAAGAAGGTGAACCACTGTTCAAGGTCCAATTTCCAAAGGTGTGTTATATTATTTTATTTTTCAACCAAAAAATGTTTT
>NW_019434717.1:7645-8454 GCF_002814215.2 Seriola lalandi dorsalis
ATGATGGAGGCCCTGCACCACCTCCACCTGCAGTGTCCACACATGAAGATCTTCTCTTCCCAAACACAGACACAGTGTCTTATATGATAATATAGTATTTTTTAATGTAACACTTGTGGCCATAACATTGTTCAGTCTGATCAGCTGTGCTCTTCCTTGTTCCCTTCACCCTCACTGTTGTATTACACTCTCTGCCCCATGTCAGACATACAGTCACATGACTTTTGGACTCCACTGTAGCTGTAACAAACTGTCAATAGTTTCAAACATTAGATTCATATTTCACAGTCCTCAGCCATTATAGTTAATATCAGTGTGCTGTTCCAACAGCATCACTTATTGAGAGGGAGATTGTTACTGGAGCAAATAAATATTAACTGTCTCATACATTAGGACTCATGATGAATAATGATTATACTTGTTACTAAAGATTCTGTTGCTGTTGATTCAACTACTTCTTTTTATTAAACAAACTTACATATGACAGTGAAATTCAGCTTTAACTTCATCCACAACTATTTTTTGATTTTAAATAGTTACAGTTGATCGTAAATTGTGCACTACAGTATTTAATTAATCCATTTATTATTCTTTTATACATGTTTCCAGTGTTGGCAATTGTTTAAATTAATGTAGTTTATAATGTCCAATAAAGTTATTTATGAAGCTCTTTCTTTAACTTTGTTGATGGTTTTTATAGAACACATCTGGTATGAATTTTCACAATAGTAACACGTACAGCATTGTGTGACTATTTCTATGTTAGCTTTAATCAACAACATAAATACTAGAAATATTTAAATGTTGTC
>NW_019434718.1:0-1168 GCF_002814215.2 Seriola lalandi dorsalis
CTCTGTCACATGTACAGTATAATTTATCATTTAATATGGATGATTTTTCCACTATGACACAATGGAAATCCACTGCACTGCCGCACCTGGTCTCTAACTTCCTCTCAGGTGCTCCAATTCACCCAGGGTGTTGGACTGGTGTTGAAACCAGGGCTCTGTGCAGGCCAGATAAAGTTTTTCCACACCAAACCATTCTCTTTATGGACCTGGCTTTGTGTATGGAGGCACCGTCATGCTGAAACAGGAAAAGGCCAAACACAAACTGTGACTAAGAACACACTATTGTATAAGTAGCAGTACTGATAGCATCCTGTGCATTTAAAATTTTAGGTATTAATTTCAATAAGAAAAAAAGCATGTAAAGCAGAAAATAAATTTGAAAATTATGCAGCAAGGAGGAAAACACACCCTCAGCAGATGTTATTACTGTAAATCTACTGTATCGGTCAAAGAGTTTAATGGAAGAGTTATTATTTTAATGGCTTCCGCTGCGTGTGGAAGCGGAATAAAAGGACCAAGCAGATCTGGCCAGCTCAATGTCTCCGAAAATATTATCACAATGTTTTAAAATGGCCATAAATTCCATGTGCATGAAAATACCGTAAGTGTTTCCTAACATGATGATGACATAAAGGAGGCTCGAGTAGATAGAGGGAGATGTGGTCTGACATAGAGTGTGTGTAGCAGAAAGTAAGGGTTACGCTTATGTGCAACAGGTTTGATTTCAAGATTTCTGTTCTAATGAAGGCGTTATTGCATCATGAGATTCCATCAGTTGCCTTATCAAGCAACAGATGTTTCAAAATATTATTCCTCATCACATCACACTGTATGTATCTGTTCACATCACGTTGTCAGTATGTGGATAGGTTTACTCACTTAACAAAATGTAATGAAAACCATAACATGGGGGCACCAAGCATGTTTGATGCTGAGATAAAATACCCTCAATAGGTCTGTTCACGCAAAGGAACATTTTTTTTCAGATTTTGAGATATCTTTTTGTTGTGCTGCTTAACCTGGATAATCCACAGAACATGGAATTCAACAGTTTTCATAGGGACCATTTCTAAAGAGATGTCAATGGCTAATTTTCAATTGGCACTGTTACATACTGTGAGTGCCGCCTGCAACAGTCCATGCTCCTCAGTTGTACTGGGGTGGAGGT
>NW_019434719.1:0-1128 GCF_002814215.2 Seriola lalandi dorsalis
ACCAATCACCTGTCAGCCTGTATCTGAGGGGGACTCCAGACTGAAGCAGCTTTAGACAGACGATGATGAAGATAAAGATGATGATGATGATGATGATGATGACGACGACGACGAGACACAGTGAATGTAGACGTCCAATCAGCATCCTGTAAATCCAGAGGAACCTGAAAAGTTTGATTCCAACATGATTTTGTTTTGATGTTTCTGGTTTGTTTGTTTTATTTTGAAGTGGGCGTGACCGTGACGCCTCGTCAGCGAGTTTCAACCAATGAGAGACGGCGTTTGCACGAGGACTCGTTTCCTTTCTGCACCGGTTCAGTGTTGTTTCATCCCTCGTCCACTCAGAGCACTTAACGAGAAAAACCTGGTCTGAATGTTTCATTAGACATGTAGCCGTCACTCGTCAGGTCAGAGGTCAAACATAGACTCCTCCTCCACCAGAGACACATTCAGGGGTTATAGGAAATTATGCAACTGAAGAAGAAGCTCAGATGTGAGCTGCTCCGGGTGTTTCCGTGTGAATCCTCACATCAGTGTTTGTTGAAGAAACCGTCAAATAAATTGATTCCATTTATGAATCCACATTGACGACCTCATGCCCCTCCCCCACGGGTTTGCCCCTCCCCCACAGGTTTGTTGTTACAGTCCGAGACCTTTGTCCTGATGTTTCTCTCTCTGAGCCGCGTCGATCCACGATACAATTAAATCTGTAAATGAAGGTCAAATTTAAATCAGACCGAACAAAACCGAGTCGCTGCAACACGACAAACAAACAAACAGACAAAGAAACAGACAAAGAAACAAATAAACAAAGACACATTCCCGCTGTATCTCTGCTGTTTACCTCACGACAGAAGATAAAGTAATTGCTGACATCTGTCTGAAGAGTTTTGTGTTGAACGTCTTGAAAATCGTTTAATTCAGCTCCGTCAACTAAAGACCGAAAGTAGGTCTTAGGCTCCGCCCACACCGCTACGTTTTGATTTCAAAACTCACTTCTGCTACGTTTCCTTCTCCCATCCACACGACTCTGGAAACTCTGCTGGACCAGTTTTATTTTGAAAACTCTGGGGTGGTGTTTTATTTTGAAAACTCTGGGGTGGTGTTATATTTTGAAAACTCTGGGGT
>NW_019434720.1:0-1586 GCF_002814215.2 Seriola lalandi dorsalis
GAGCTCATATAGTGACATATCACAGATTATTATTACTTGTTTAAATGTGGTATGAACAGTTCATTAGTGACTATCCTAATAACCACTGCAGATCCATGTGTGTCACCCAAGTATTTGTAAAAGATTTTTTTTGAAGATACTTGAGATACATGGATCAAAAGAGGAAGAGGGCCCAGAGACTGATTTTGCATAGGTCACCAAAGTATTCTGTGCTCCTCAGTTCTGACACCTGATAACACTGTCTGTAAATCATTCAGGACTATTGGCACCCTCCAGCTGATTCATTAGTCACAAAGGTATGAGTGAGACTTCAGAACTAAATCCTCTGTGACCCTGTGAACTGGCTCTCGGCTCCTCCAGCCTTCAGCACTAGCTCCTCGCAGAGAACAGCTTGTTCCTGCTGCAGCGATGTGGCCTCATCTGTCCTGCTAATCGCTGTGTCAAACGTAATATTTATGTCGCATTTCTGCTGTTCAACTGAAAACAAATTGTACCGACCTCAGCCAGTCATTAAAGTGATTGACTGATCTATTCCCCTGGTGATTGGCTGAGAAGGCAGCACATGTCTTCACCTGTGGCCTCAGCACAATTCAGAGTCAATATCACTGAAAAATGGTTCAAAGCCTAAATTCAGCTACTGGGTCACTTTACACTACATGGCCAAAAGAATGTGGACAGCTTTTATATTTCAGACACATAGTGTTTGTCTCTTTGTTTCACCTCCAGAAAGAAACAGTTTTCTCAGTTTGTTGTGGAATATAGCTGCAACAAATGATTGTTTTCATTATCAGTTAATCTGCAGATAATTTTCTTGATTAATCGATGAACCTTTATTCCTTACACACACACACACACTAGAATCTGACATACAGATGGCCATGAACAACCTAATCTACAAATAAAATAAATAGCAACACACTTATTGACTATGTTGTTGTCAAAAACTCCACCACTCAAAGTGCTTTACAATACATCCACACATTCATACATCCCATACACACACTCACACACTGATGGAGCAGCCGTCAGGGGGAAATTGGGGTTCAGTATCTTGCCCAAGGACCTTCTGGTTGGTGGACAACCTTCTGAGCTACAGTCACATATATAAGCCATGCATCAGCCAGAAAAGCCTGCAGTATTTATGATATATTAAGAATCTCTTCAGCTGTTTTTTTTTAGTGTTATCATATCCAGGGATTTGTTAATAAATGATAAGAAATTGTTCTGTTGAGTGGCCACCACCCTGTACACACCCCTTCTCTTTTTTCTAACACTGCTTATTCTTCAGACAAGACAGTTTGGCTTTTTGAGTACACACCAGCCTCTCCTCCACCCTCAGCCAGGACAGACCAGCATGCAGTCCCTAAAGCTTCCTCATCCGTCACATATGAGGAGAAACTGAGCTTTTCCCCTGAATGTGAGTCAGTGTGAGTCAGAGAGGACAGCGCTGTGCTGCACCAATGCTTGATGTTATTGTGACACCCAGTGGCTCAGATAGTGAACTGCAGTCAAATAGTCTAAGACCCCAAAAAATGTTTTCTATTTTTTAAGCTCATAAAATAAAAAGTGACAGACTGTTAACATCT
>NW_019434722.1:0-1110 GCF_002814215.2 Seriola lalandi dorsalis
TATAATACTATTAATATAATAATATTGACTTGGAAGAAATTACAATTCAATAGATGATAGGTGGAGGTGGTGGGATCCCTCTGTCCCCCATTAGTGTAACGCTCAGAAAATATTTGTCTTCTGTATGCTATTGGCTTAGCATTACAGGTTTAATGTAGGTGGAATACACATAAATAATACATTTTCCAGGATACTATAAAATATTATTTTAGTGGTGGCACTTAATTGTGATCAGTCGTACGTTTGGACTTTTATTGTGAAGGCAGGTTTATACGCCTACCGGAAAAATACGCGCCTAACTCCATAAGAGTGGACTGGAGTATCAATGGAGTTGGTGCAGTGCTGAAAACATTGGCTTGAATTTGTTATTGCATTGTGGATAAATTTATCTGTTCGCCACAACTCGTATCGCAAGTTAAAATACTGTCGGTTGCCGTCGTCAGGACTATTGGCTTTAGCTAGCGTTAGCTTAGTATCCTGAGCAGCAACTCTACCGCCATTCGCGACAACTATCGAGGTAATAACAATTGTTTGTTGTAATTTTCCTGTTTAATTCATGTAGACAATCTGATTTAGTGCCCGTATCAGCGCTCTTTCGAACAACCAGGACTTTTAACAAAACACTTTATATTAACGATAGTTATTTACGAGAGAAAAGGTACACACAATCTTAGTGTTTCCGGTATAAGTTTTTCATAATAAACCTATCCCAATGAGCTGTAACAATTGGGGAAAGTTCACAAGAAAAGTGCATGACCGTATTGTTTTTCTAAACGTTTTATTTAGACAGGATGATTTCAGATCCACATAAAAACCACACAAAACTATAAAAGTGGTCATACAGGAAACACTGACAAGATCGAAAGAAACTCATTCCGCTTGTGTGAGGCGGGTCCGACGCAGCTGATTCAAACAGAGCAGGGAGCCTCCCGGTTTCATTTGTTTTCTTTTCTTGTCCGGCAGCATGGATCCTGAAGGTGGCCCACACAGTCCAGACGGAGAGACTGCCATGCCAGACCAGAACCCCAAATACCAGAGGAGTCTAAGGAGCCTTAATGTGCTGGCCGCCAGGTTTGTCAAGTTACTACAAGAAGCTGAAGGAGGAACACT
>NW_019434723.1:0-1497 GCF_002814215.2 Seriola lalandi dorsalis
AGTGCAGCTTGTGCATGCACACACCTACAGCACTTGTTTCACTATACTTGTCTGACCCCTATATTGTAGTTTACACTTATTTAACAATCCTCAACAGAGTAATTGTAACTCCAATCACAGGCACTCAGTCCTGAGTGCCAAACCTGTAAAAACCCCAAATCAACTCAAGGAACTTTCACACTTGCAGTTCTTAGCTGTGGACGTGAACTTCAATATATATACATACATATATACATACATAACATACATACATACATATATAAATATGGTGGGAAAATTAAAGGTAAAACTTGAATGAATGAGTATAGAAACACAATAAATGCAGATGCTTCGCTGCAGGTAAAAGGGCTCACTGAATGTTTGAATGTTTAATGTGTGTCTGTTAACACAAATGCAGTCAGAATGTGTTTAGTTTATCTTTGCATCAAAACTGTTAGCAGGGGGAAAAAACCTCTAAAGCTCACCTATGTGCTTTCAGCATTAATGCTAATGATATTAATCTTTTCATGTAAATACAGCAGATAAGCATATTTTCCAAAATGCTGAATTATTCCTTTTAAGTCTGCTCCTGAACAGTGTTTAGTCAGTCCTAAGTTGAAGGTAAGTCTGAAGTATAACTGAACTAATGGCATTGTGATGCCTGAGCTGACAGCAGTTTTAATCCAAGAGTCACATATTGCTGCTATTAAAATAAAACATTTTTTCCATTGGGGTAAAAAGAGCTTTAAACATCTCTGGACATTTTTAACTATCAACAACATGTAGAGTGGCTGTGTACCTCCTGAGGAAGCTCTAGCTTGGAGCGGTCAGTGCCCTCCTTGGATTGCAGGCCCATGAGGTAGGGAACAGGAGCATCCAGGAAGTGGAGGAGGGAGGCTGGCAGGATGGGAACGTAGACATGCTGCCACTGAAAGGGAAACAGCAGGGTGGTGATGCCCTCTGCCACTGTCATCAACCGCTGGTAGTCTGTGAGCGAGAAATAAATTTTGATGAGGACATAGATCTGAGGAGACAGACTACAAGAAGAAGAAACTTTTTTTTTTAAAGAAATCTGAAAAACCTCAGAATCAAGGAACACTTTATCAATCAAAGATATCAATAAAGAGCTTTTTATCAAAGGTCAGAACATTTAACTTTTAACATCACAGTCACAACAGCTACCTGACAATAGTATCATAACAATACATGTGAGTAATGATACATTACACTTTAGTTTCTTGGGATTTGCTGCACTGTAATGAGCATTATAATTAAAGGTTACATTTTTGATATCAGTGTTTTGGTTCACTTGTCAATTGCCTGTTGCTCCCTTGCTCTTGTTGATTTAGATGTTGTTAGAGCAAAACTGACAAATTTAAATTGACTTTAAAAGGAGGAGTTCACTACTTGTCAAGTACTTTGACTAGTGTCAAATTTCAAGTCAAATGGACTTTCCACCAAACTGAGCCAATTCTGCAGAAAAATAAATAAATACATACATACATACATACATACATA
>NW_019434724.1:0-1267 GCF_002814215.2 Seriola lalandi dorsalis
ACACACACACACACACACACACACACACACACACACACACTCAGCTTTGACAGAAATGCCCATAAACACACACTAACATCACCACACACAGTTCTATAGGGCCTCAGACATAATACACACATTTCCACGCTTGAATCTGTCACGCTTCTTCTTCTTTCTCTCGTACTCTTTGATTACATGAATCATTTTTGAAACCCTGCTGACTTCGCCTGAAGACCGTCCAACCGCCTCACTGCAGAAGCTTGAGGCACTTTTCATATTTAGACTCTTACCCATCATGCAACATCATCAGGAGCAGGTCAAATGTGACACCATGGTTTTCACAGACCCTGAACACTTCCTCCTCCTCCACCGCTGAGGTGTCAGAGTCTTACCGACAGTGAAGGCCAACGTTGCTGCCGGTGGCGTCACGGCCCAAATCAGGCCCAGCTTTGGGTTGTACATGATGAACTGTGCCGATGATGAAGGTCCCGCCAGCACAGATAGCTGTCACTAGATTTATCGCTAGATGCTTAAAAAACAAGTTGCTAAATGTGTCTGAAAAGTCAGTACAACCTACACTGTAAAAAATATTACAGAAAATAACTCAATTTTCTAACAGTAATTTTCTGTTTTTTAAAATTGTGAACAAAAGTCTGTAAAATGACAGAAATGATCTGTGAATTAACAGCCAAACTTCTCCTTTAAGCATTATGCCAAAAATAATAATTACATTTATTTCCCATTTTTGTAAAGACAAATTACTGTATTATTTATACAGTATTTTTTTCTGCTTTCTTAAATCACATACAAATCATGTAAAATGACAGTAATTATCTGTAATTAAAAATATATCTTGTAAAAATAAAGGTTAATGTCGATACTAACAATTTAAAGATTCTCTGAAATTTCAGAATCTAATTAGTTTTACATTTATGTGACTTCTACATTCAAAAAAAAGGATTGAAGTACTGGAATGTATCCCAGCATGCACTGGGAGGAGAGGCAGGAAAATGGTTTATCACACAACAACACACACACACACACACACACACACACACATTCAGACCTATAGACAATTTAGAGTCCTCAGTTAATGAAATGTGCATGTGTTTGTTCAGAGTCCTGGAGGAAACACAAGGAGAACATGCAACACTGCAGGAAAGAGCCAGGAGCTTCTTGCTGTTGTCTTCCTGCCTGGACTTTACTAGTCTGTGTGTTTGTGCATCATTTACCATAAAAGAAAACAGTACAAATGTGACAGTGACCAATTCATTTGGTGGAAACC
>NW_019434725.1:0-1513 GCF_002814215.2 Seriola lalandi dorsalis
GTCTACGCACCAATCCCTTGTCTGCAATCCCCCAATCAATCCCATCAAAACTCCTCTCAGTAGTATTGTGTGCTCAATTTTTTTCAGCACACACACAACAAACAGCTAGCGAATCATGAGGAGATATCAACTGAATTTGTTTTTAAAAAGTGTATTAGATTACAATTGCTTACTCTACCTTTTAAGTGACATAAAATCGACGATCTGTCTTAAAGAGACATGAACATATTTAAATAAAACTATTATTACTCAATATTAGACATTCAAATATGAAGAAAAAAGTAGTTAGGATGAACTATAAACTAAGAAATAATCATAAAAATTCACCAATACCACATGAATACTTAGTCAAGTTCACATGTCAGTCAAATTTAGCATACACTTTACACCTGTGAGCAACTATTTGCTTTAGTCTGTGTTTTATAGAGCCAATTTTCTCTCCTTGATGATGTGAGCCAATGAACCAGTTTGGGATAGTTTTGTTTATTTTTGGTGTAACTGCTCAGCTATAAGCAGAACTATAACAAACATAAAAAAGCCAGAGGCCAGTTTGCACAGACAAGGAATAATCTCCAGAAAGCCAGTGTGCCAGCCATCCAGCCGGCCAAGTGCTGTGATGTACAGACCAAGAAGTTCTACATGCATGTTTTATTGCACGCTGCAACAGCACCAGAGACCGAGGCACTTAAAGCAGAATTTCAAATGATAACATGAGATACAGAAAGAAGAGGCTTGCAGAGTTCAGCGGGTTGTGTGTGTGTGTGTGTGTGTGCGTGCGTGTGTGCGTGCGTGTGTGTGTAAGTCAAGCAGTGCTGCAGCTGCTGCTGCTGCTGCTCTGTTGTCTTGTGCACATAATAATAACAAAGTGTACAACATGCAATACCATCACATCCCTCTCTTGTGACCTTCCATGTCATGGCCACATGTTTCTGTGGTAACATGAGTGGACATATGCTGACCATATGCTTTGATTTAGTTGTGGTAGTTTTTGTTGTGTTTATGTTTGTGTGTGGCAGCGTAGGAAAGCAAGTAAGAGAGACACACACACAAAGAGACACAATACACAGGAAAGAAAAACAGAGAAAGAAGGAGAGATTGTTTCAAGTCTGCTCTTCACAATATAATTAAGATCATTTTAAAAAGGATCTACAGATTAAGTCCTCTCTTCTCTGAGCCTTTCCACTCTTGCCTTCACCCTCTGCATTTTGATCGTCACGCTAATGATGGAAATGTCAGTTTCCCCTTGAACACAAAATTATCAAAACTAATGTGCTCTGTTAATACAGTCATTTAATTGCATCAAATGAGTACATTCATTCTCACCAGATGATGTGCCATTTTCACTTGGATGCCTCCATGCATGTATTAAACATTAAATAAGGTGGACTGTTTATTTCAGTTAAAGCTGCTCATCCAGTGCACACACAGATCAGTGTCTTTTGATGCCTCTGATTGGCTGACGGCCTAATGAAGGAAAGATACTGTATTACACCTAATGATTCTCATAGTGAAA
>NW_019434726.1:0-1260 GCF_002814215.2 Seriola lalandi dorsalis
TCTAAGCTATCCAGTTGAGCATCGTGAATTTAACATTTCACCTCTGTATCTTTCAGATCCAGAGGAGCAGGCTGGTGCACCATCTCCCTCCATAACCAAGGAGTTACAGAGGCTGAAGGTTGAGGCTCAGGAGAAGCAGCTGCAGCTGGAGGAGAGTCACAGACAAGAGATGGAGCATCTCAGAGCTCACTACCAGCAGCAGGCCACAGAGACAGAGGAGCGTTACGCCACTGAGCTCTTCATGCTGCAGCAGCGACTGCAGGAGGTCACAGGCTCTGAGACGCACTACAGGTGATGACACATGACAGATTCTCACAGTTGTCAAAGTTTTCAGACTTAGCCAAGTGCCTTTGTAGAGCAAACTCCCCTTACACAGACAATAATTAGGGACTACATTTGAGAAATAAATGTTAACTAAAAGAAAAATAAAAGCTTTAGGTTCTCTAACGTACATTACACTGCTTTACCACAGAAAGCTTTTCAAACTCAAAGTTTCAAAATTCTCATCTCTGTGATGTTTTAACAAATTAAGAGAATATAGCTTTATATTTGTATATTTGCAGTTGTTCTGTAAGTAAGTAGTAAGTCAAAAAATATCAACAGGGGGCGTCGAGTGGCGCAGTGGGTAGAGCAGGCGCCCCATATGTAGAGGCCACAGTCCTCGCTGCAATCGTCCCCGGTTCGAATCCCGTATCGGACGGCCCTTTACTGCATGTCATTCCCCTCTCTCTGCCTCCCCATTTCCTGTCTCTCTCTACTATACTATCCAATAAAGGCATAAAAAGCCCCCAAAGAGAGGCAGGCATGACAGCTGTTTGTAAAGAGAAAATGATGGTCGGATAAATTTAACTTATTATGGTAAACAATTTAGTTTGACTTTCTCTTCCACTGATTTTTTTCTCTCTCCCATTTACTGTTTTCTTTGAATTAGAAGAACTCATGTTAGCAGTTGTTCACTTGGTTGATTTTTGCAGTGCATGTGTCAGAGGAGTCTAAGCAGACTGAGCTACATGATTTCCTCCAGATCACCTCTAATACAAGCTGGTCTGCACATGATGTGTAGCACGTGGAAGCTCCCTGACCCAGTTACATTGACAACAACTAATGAAATATTCACTAGGTTGTTTAAAGTGTTACTCATGCCTTTTGTTAGCCCACTAACCTATAAAAGTACCTCTCAGCCATTCCAGATGGCTCTCTTAGGGAAGTGATCAGTGAACCACAGACGTGCTGCATAGGAGACAAGATGAATGAAGCACT
>NW_019434727.1:0-1238 GCF_002814215.2 Seriola lalandi dorsalis
TAATGGTTATAAAAGGTATGGGGCAGGATGACATGAATGATTCAAGACTAACTTACTTCCAACTGATGCATTTTAACAAAGAAGTTTACTCGTGATCTCATCAGCCTGAATCCTGTCCACACTTTTGTGACCTGAAGTTGAAGAACAAACAATCAAATAAAGTGTTCTTACTGTCATACTGCTTAAACCCATTGCTGTCCACAGGTACCACAGAGTCATCCTGAAGAAAAAAGGAATCCACTGTGATCACTCAAGCTCTCCAATTTCCAGCACGTCTAAAAGCAGTTATACGATTTAAGGAACAGTCTACCTTAAAATATGAATCCTGCGCAATGATGCAGCTGTTGGGTATCTGCTGGTGTAGACTCTTGGAAAGAGTAGATTTTCCTCCATTGGTCATCCTGAAAGAAAAACAGTACATGTCACCTGCTGTGGTTATACATTTTAAATATCATTGAAATAGTTATGCTATGGAACATGTTCATACAGTGTCAATTCACATTAGACATGGCCTTACCTAAAGGTGCATCATCTATTGTATTACAATAAAGTTTGAATTTCTCGGACGTGTCCTAATGTGGATATTATATGTGATTGGTGCAGAGCATTGCCCACTTCTCTCACCCAGATGTTTTCACATTGTTCTAAGCTTTCTCGTTTTTGGTGGCTCTATCTTCAAAACTCAGAGCCGGATGACTTTGGACAGCCGATACACCTGGATCCCTCAAACTGGAGGAGCTCAGGTATGTGCCTCATGGATTTCATTTTTCTACACACCTGTCTGTGGGGTTTGTATTACCCAACACTTAATATGAGATTAATGTGCCACTTCTACTGAGTGTTCTGCATTTACAAATGATATTACTATTTTCTTTAAAACATCCTAAGTAACACTTTATCTCTCTTGATCTGAACAATGTGATTTTTCTCTCTGACTCTCAGGACTCTGTTCCAGTGACTTTATCTCTAAAGAGTAACCAGCTCTTATCAGTCTGCCACATGGTTGTCACATGCTGTATGCTGTATTGATCTGATGGTGTCCCTGTTGACCCACATGGCATGTAGTTTGCTGGTATTAACATGTAATTTAATAATATTATTGCTAATGCATTTTTCTAGTGCCTTTCTGTGTCCTGTATTCTTGTCTCTCTTCATTTCCCACATACACAATAAACAACAAAGAAGCATTTACGAAACTCAAACTGGCTACATAAAAGGTTAAATTTAAAGTAATTCTA
>NW_019434728.1:0-1212 GCF_002814215.2 Seriola lalandi dorsalis
TGGGATCATGAGGGTTCAAGGAGCTTCAGCAATTGTTGCATTTAAAGGCAAACTGACAAATAGATCCTTTAAAGACTCACATGATGAGCAGGTGGGTCGACGACTATCAAGGTGTTAACGAAACCCACAAGTGGTTAAATGTCTGGAACTTCACACTAGTGAGTCCAGTTCTCTATGTAGAGCTCTGAGGGTCTTCAGGTTTAGGTCTGAATCTGTGTGAAGACCTTGGAGGTGGAGAGGCACAGAAGAGAAACACCTGCTTTAATGGAGCTGCAAGGGAGGATGTGCAATGTAGTGTGAGGGGCAACTGGAGATCACACACACACACACACACACACACACGCCCATACGATCAAACAGCGTGTCACAATGACACTGGTGTGAATCTGTTTGAACGTCTGTTTCTGGGAGGATTAGATAGTGTATCATTTCCCTTGAAAAGGTCACTGTACTTTAAAATGAACTGACTATACACAGACAAACACACACACACACATTCGTGCACAGGCTCACACACGCACACTGTCAGAGTCGTGTCTTCTTGCACACATAGCTGCACAAACAAAACACAAATGTGATGTCGATACGTAACGCATGAACACACAAACAGATTGAGCTTCACAATTCAATTCACTCAGTAGAACATGACTGCTAAGACGAACACGACGCGTAATTGATTATTTAATATGATCTTATCAGTGTGATTTGTTTTGTTGTTAGTGATCATTTGTTCTGAATAAAACCAACTCCTATTCTTATTCTGTGTTTTTGTATTTTTCTCTGCACAGAAGAAGGAAAACTGTCACGGCTTTGATTCTCTCTGTGGGTTTTCATGTTGTCGCTTTAACACTGGTTCTTGTGGACAGAAACCACACGGAGATAGAACATTGTTTTTCTTATAAGTTATTAGTACCTTTAAACCTTTAAAAAAGTGCCAGTTAATAATGAATTGTCTCTTCTCAGACTTCGAATGAGTTATTCGGTGCTTGGTTTGATAAATCCACTGTCTTGTAATGTGACCTCCAGATTAATTAGCTTGTGTGACTACATTTACATTGACGAAAACAGTCCCTGCCGTGTAAGCCCGCACGCCAGTGGCGTCTCGGCCCGTGTCGTCATCAGAGGGGTGGCTCCAGATATGAAGTGTTAAAAACCAGTTAAACCGGTGATGAGTGTTTTTAGATCTGCTAGCTGCACGGTTTGCTGCATGGC
>NW_019434729.1:0-1238 GCF_002814215.2 Seriola lalandi dorsalis
TCTGATCACTGCCCCCCATTTTTAATGGATTTTTTGGCCACTGGGGGGCGGCAGACGTAAACTGATGTATCGTCACGTTTTGAGTTGATTTGAAGCGACGTTAGTTTTCATTAAGAGTCAGTCGATGTTTCTTACGACGGAGTATCAGGGCAAAACAAGAGGGATGAACAGAAATCTGAAATTACAAGAATAAAGTCGTAATATTACGAGAATAAAATCATAATATTTCAAGAAGAAAGTTGTAATATTGTGAGAATTAAACATGTAAAATTTGGAGAGAAAAAAAACATAATTTTTATGAATATTTCATCAACCAATCAAACAGGTGAAAGGACAGTCAGTGGCAGCTGCTGGTGTCCAACTATAGAACAGACTCAATCCTTTCAATGTCCCGATGATGATGATGATGAGTCAAAAGATGAAGGTTCTCCTCATTAGTGAAACCTAAAGTAGAAGTTCACAGGATGTTCCACATTCCTCATTTTAAAGCTTCTGATGTTTCCCTCTAAAACAACACGGAAACTAAAATTACAACTTTATTCTCATAATATTACGACTTTATTCTTTTAATATTATGATTTTCTTTGTCGTAATATTACGACTTTATTCTCAAACTTACGACTTTATTCTTGTAATATTACAACTTTATTCTGTGAGTTACGACTTAATTCTCGTAATATTACGACTTTATTCTCAGAGTTACGACTTTATTCTTGAGCTTATCAGTACCGCTGGGTCGTAGCTTCCTCGTGTCTCGGTGCTCCCTCTCTTTGAGCTCAGTGTTTGGTCTCCTCCGGCTCCTGGAGGAGAGATGTAGCTCCTCAGCTGCTCCGCTGTGTTCAGGTTTGTAGATGTGCAGCTTCATCACCGTGTTCATCACGTTCTTCTTCACGTTCTTCTTCCAGCTTCAGTCTGCAGGTGTGTGTGAGGTGGGCGGGGCCTGTAGTATCAGTATGGAGCCGCTGTACGTCAGCGTGGTCGTGTCTCTTGTTGTTGGAGCCGACAGCTGATGTGTCTTCTATTAGCAGCTAGTCTCCCTGCAGAGAGACTGAGGAGAGGATTTACACCTGCGCTCCTCCATCTTCCTCCTCCTCCTCCTCCTCCTCCTCTTCCTCCTCCTCCATCTTCATCCTCCTCCTCCTCCTCCTCCATCTTCCTCCTCCTCCTCCTGCTCCTCCATCTTCCTCCTCCTCCTCCTCCATCTTCCTCCTCCTCCTCCTCCTCCTCCTCCTCCATCT
>NW_019434730.1:0-1379 GCF_002814215.2 Seriola lalandi dorsalis
ATGTATGATCACTGGACAATAACGTGGCTATATACAACTTAGTTGGACTACCCAACATGGAATGAAGTAGTTTGTTTTCTTAAACTAAGGCCGAGTCAACAGGGAGTATCACTGTTTGGTAAGACTCGTGGCAGTGAACTGTGTGTTTATGTCAACAAGGAATGGCAATGTCCAAACACTGTTTTAGTGGAGTTTATGATTGTGAGGTGCTGTCTGCTGAGAGAGGTCACTGCAGTTGTTATTGTAGCTCTTTACCATCCACCTAATGCAACAGAGGCACTACGAGAGTTGCACAACAGCATCAACGATCACCAAACAGTACACTCTGATGGATTTGTCACCATTGCTGTGACTTGAATCATGAAATTGTTTTGTTGCTGAAATTCCACCAACATGTCAGGTTGGCTATAAGAGAAGAAAAATACATTGGAGCTTTTTTTACACAAATATAAGAAAAAAATAGCATATATAGCGCCCCCCTGACCACATAATGTATCTGTCATGCTAATCGAAGCACAGACCTCTTCACTTCAGAAACAGATGAAGGTATGGCCAGAGGGGGCTGTCTCAGTGATGGAAACATGACTGTGTGTGTATGTGCTTCAAAAGCACTGGTTGGAACGTGTTCAAAGAGGCAGCTTCCTGTGAGGACATCATTGATCTGGAGGAATAAGCAGATTGTGGCACATTTCCTTGATATGTGTATAGATGGTATCACAGTCACTAAAACATAAACTCAAAGACAAACCAGAAACCATGGTTGACAGCAAAGGTTTGGGCGTTGCTGAGGTCTGGAGAGAAATCAGCGTTCAAAGCAACAAGAAACAACCTTTCACCGGATGAGAGAATCAGAGAAAGAACAGCTACTTTGCTGAGAACAGAGACTCACGGCACTTGCGAAAAGGCATCCAGGCCATCGCAGACTACAAAGCCCCCACTCCAGATGAGCTCAACAACTTCTATGCACGAGTTGACAGGTTGAATAATGTGCATGTGAGGAAGATCCTCTCCAGGGTTAACTCTATGAAAGCAGCAGGACCAGACAGAATCGCAGGCTGTGCCATTAAAACCCTGTGCTGGACAGCTGGGAAATGTCCTCACAGTCATCTTCAACATCTCTTTGGCCCAGACAGTCATCCCCACATGCTTCAAGTCAACCACCATAATCCTTGTGTCCTCCATGTGCTGTCTGAATGATTACTGCCCCGTAGCACTCACACCTACCATCAGATGCTTTCAGAGGCTAGCCCTCACCGCTCCAAGCGCTCCACTGAAGATGCTATAACTGCCTTCCACCCAGCGCTGTCTCACCTGGAAAAAGAAATTGCTTATGTCAGGGAGTGTGTATGATAAAAAGCACTATTTGTGTAGGAATAAAC
>NW_019434731.1:0-963 GCF_002814215.2 Seriola lalandi dorsalis
GGATTTATATTTAACAATTTCACTTTATGTGTCTGATGAGTTTTTATTTTCTTTATGAAATACTTTTCTATTGGCAGCAGCAGTTCGTCAATGTGGAGACACTTTTATACATTATTATACAAACATTCATTTATATTAAAGCTCCATACAGTCTAAAGGTAGATGTAGTAGTCCTTGTCTTAGACTTAGTCTTTGGTCTTTGGTCTTAGTCTTTAGTCTTTAGTTTTTAGTGGTTAGAGTTTAGTCTTTAGTCTTTAGTCTTAATCTTAATCTTAGTCTTTAGTCTTAGTCTTAGTTTTTAGTCTTTGGTCTTTAGTCTTAATCTTTGGTCTCAGTCTTTAGTGTTTAGTCTGGTTTAGGCTCTGACCTGGAGACACTGATCCACTGTGTGTTTGAGTTTATTTGTTCCTAAGATCAGCTGTTTGTGTTTGAGTTTATTCTTAAGATCAGCTGTTTGTCAGCCTCACGACTGAACTGCACATGTTGTTACTGACTCTAACTGTTGTGGTTGTGGACCTTACCTGTGCAGGTGCTGATGTTGCGGCGCTGTCTGACATGGCTGAGGGCCACCTGGGTGGTGAGGGTCTTACCTCTGGACCAGAACATCTTGCTGCATCAGATCGTGGGCTACGCCATCCTCTGCTACACCCTGGTCCACACGACGGCCCACATCTTCAACTTCGGTACAGACACTCAGGAGACAGGTACAGAGACAGGTGTCCTCCTCAGTGTCTCCTCATGTCCCGTCTCTGTGTCTCTCAGTCCAGCTTTCAGAGAGCAGTGAGTTCAGCCTGTGGGAGTACCTGCTGACCACACGGCCCGGGATCGGCTGGGTGAAGGGGACGGCCTCTGTGACTGGAGTGATCCTGCAGGTGGTGATCTGCCTGATGGTGCTCTGCTCCAGCACCTTCGTACGACGCAGCGGACACTTCGAGGTGAGACACCCGGACACTGAGGGATGAC
>NW_019434732.1:0-1192 GCF_002814215.2 Seriola lalandi dorsalis
TGACAATGTTTAAAAGAAACACCAGGCTGTGATGATTAATTCCAGGTACATTTTGGTTGATTGATTTCTTGGTTTCCCCACATTTCTCTGCAATGTCTTGGCAGAACGACAACTTCTAAGAGAAGTTGCCAGGGTGAAGAATGAATGACTGAGGCAAAGTGGAGGCCCAGCTCTCTGACTCCAAAGAACTGACACTAAAAAATGCCTACAGCTGTATTTTAGAAAGCTTTTAATTCTTCTATTATCAAAGCCAAATGCAACTGTGGAGCTGCAAAAATGCAATAACACTTCATCTGTGTGTGTATGTGTGTGTGTGTGTGTGTGTGTGTGTGTATATGAGCAAATGGTGGAATGGGACATGTGTTACCTGGTTATCTATCAAACTGGTGAACTCACTGACTGTCACTATGGCTCTGTCAAAGGTGCTGAACCTGAGGCTGTCAGCAGTCTCAAACAGCTCCCTTGATGCTCGTAGCAATTTGTGTCAGCTTTACAAAGAGCAGGGATGACTGTGAATACTGAGAGCCAGACGAAAACCATTTTGATGAGTTCAACTTTTTTTTCTAAAATTCCAGATAGGAAACTGTTTTATTGTTGTTGATGACTAATGTGTGTCCATGATTGAATAATCATGCTTTGGATGCTTAACTGCACAGCTTCAGCTTGTCTACATGCTGCCAAACCAGCATTTTATCTCTGTAAAAGTTTTCCCACATCTGTATGAGCACATCTCTGAATTCCTTTTGAAAGGCTCTGAAAACGCTGCAGTTATAATAAATGTATGTGCTATTATATGACATCATGAAATCTGGCAGTGACCTGATAAATTCAAGTTCTGCATTACAAAAAGCGATGCTCCAGGCTACAAAGCTTGATGGCTTGTGGCTCAGACAAGGGGAGATCTGTTGTACCAGCACAGCAACAGCAAATTATATTACAGAGCGTATCATTTTACAAGAGATAGTCCGGTACATGCACAGTTAACTAATAGTTTGGCAGCAGTTTAATAAAAGTTAACAGGCTATAATTAGTCAATTTAGTGTTCATATCTGCAGTATTATGATATACATATTGAAATGGGAAGAACAGATTAATTTAGACTCTATATGATGTTGTGACCTTCTCTGTCATTTTCAGTCTCACTGAGCTGAAATTTGACTTAACTGAGATCCAAAGAATAGGCACAAGCTTT
>NW_019434733.1:0-1140 GCF_002814215.2 Seriola lalandi dorsalis
TAAATGCAAACTTAACTGTCTGAGGTCAAAATAAAACACGCCGTCAGCTCATTGTCCCATCGCTCAACATACAACAATAATCCCGCTGAAAAGTTCTATTTGAAAACTTTGTCCTCAGGCTGAGAGACTGCTGCAAGCTAAAGCAACGACCTGCACAATAACAGTGTTCTCTGTACTAAATACAAGGTTTATACAAAGTGCTAGTGCTGGAGATTTGCTCTTTACAGGATAATGTTTTTTTTTTGTTTTTTTTTTACAATTTGTGGTTCATTTCTATCAGTTATAACTTGGACACTGGTGAGCTAACATTTAACCACAGAATTGCTGTCACAGTCATCAATTTTGACTCCAGACATTAAATGGTCCGGAGTCACAATTATCTGTTCAGCACAGCTCACCGGTTCACTGATAGGACGACAGGTTATGTAACTGATCAGAATGGATGCTATGAATGACACCCACTGGTGTGCTGCACCTCTGTGCTGTAAAATTTTAAAGGAGCTATTTGTAAGTTCTGATAATGCTACATAGCTAACGTTAGCATTAACAGCCTTTTATATATCAGTCTAGAAGAAACATTGTGAGTTCAGCATCAGACCTGATTCCTTTACTCACCAACATCTGTCTCCAGAGGTAGAAACAAACCCTCCTGTTTTACTTTTATTTCTATCACTTCGTTTCTTCTACCGAAATTCGTTAGCATGCTAACCAGCTTGCTTTGCTGGTTCATCTCATGAGTACTGGGATGTTGCTGTGTTCTCCAGATCTCAGTAATGACGTTGTTGAGTACAAAATTATCACAACTGATAGATACCATGGCCACGCCCACTAAAATGAGGCCCAAACTGTTATAAATTAAAATTCCCCTTTAAGCATACTCAAAACAAACTGAGGTTTTGCATGCAGTGTGGAAAATTATGTCTATGTAACAAAGAATACGGATTACACATTTAACTGTGGTGTATGGCCAACATTCTGATGCCTCATTTATAACCACTAAATACAGTATTTCTGCTTTACCTCCGGCTGTTGTATTACTTTTATTTCCTGTAAATCTCAATGTCAACTCTGTCCATCTGACATGGATGTATAAAACAAAGAGCCCAGAAGTCACAGAATGTATGGAAGTCTAGCAACATT
>NW_019434734.1:0-1056 GCF_002814215.2 Seriola lalandi dorsalis
GTTCGGTTGTTTTCAATCCTGTCATCATGATGTGCAGAATCGCCGCCTCATGGTTCAACAGTTCGAAGGAGTAGCTTCACTCGATGAACTTCTCGTTCTAATATGAAACTTTTCCACATTAAAATGTCGAAAATGAAAATGACCTTATCCCAAATGTCTCCCTCAATTCTCAAACCAGAGAAATCTGTGATTTTAATCATGGTAATGTTTCATTTGGTCGCCTGTCATGAGGTTTTATCTCCTATGAGCATGTGTCAGTGTTGTGTTCGTCTGCTAGAAACACAGAATTCAGAAACTCTTTCTACAACTTGGTGGTTTTCAGTCTGTATTTGAACCAGATGAAGGATTTTAGTCGTCGGACGTCTGGATCTGAAGTTATCAGAGAAACAAGCTGAAGCAGCCGGAGACGTCCGGTCCTGTGTCCGCTGAAATGCATCGGTGAATCTCTGACTTTTAAAGGGACTGTAAAGTGTGTCTTTACTGGTTATAATCAGCTGGTCTGTTTGCTGTGGAGCCACATTTCCTGTACACTTTCTGTCTCAGTGTTTTCATCAAACAACCTCTGAAGAATCCACTGAACACACTGAACACACACACACACAGTAACAAGCTGCTTAGGAAAGTGTTACTTATGAAAAGACCAAACCACAGCTGAGAGGAGAGTGAGTGCTGGACTTAGATCCATCACATGGACACGAATCCAACTCCAAATGAATGATCCTGTCTCTGTTAGCTAACATACAGCCAAACCAATCTCACAAGTTGATAACACGGCAGATGTTGCGCTCACAGCTGGTTTTGCTGCCACCGAGCGGCCAAGAAATCTGTTGAAGGAATTTCCTGATGCAAAGGACAAGAGATTCGTTAAGGAATTTAAATCAGCTCCCTGTGACTGAGAAACCAAAGATCGTCCACACGCTTCCCGTCTTCACATCTGGAAGCACAACACACGAACAGGCAGCTGCTTCCAAATAACTGGAAATGTGCTTATTGGGATGGATCCTGAATATAAAGACGCTGATGAAGACGTGCTTCTGTGTGAACATGAGAGGATGC
>NW_019434735.1:0-1507 GCF_002814215.2 Seriola lalandi dorsalis
GGAGGTTCAGGGCTCATTAGTGAAGTTGGCTTGGTTCTGAAGTTTAATAAACTCCCATTTTGAATTTCTGAAGTTTGACGCTGTGCAGCTTGTCACGTGTTTTAGGACCCAAACACAGAAACTAGACCAATGCAGAGCTGGTGCACTTCATGGATTGATTAAACAAGCAAAAAAACACACACACACAAAAAAACAGGGGTGCAAACAATCCAGGGTCAAAATTCAAAGGCCAAAAACTCAGGAACAAACACACAAGCGCAAGTAAAACATCAGGGGAGACTTACAGACAAACAAGAGTGAGGGAAAGACAAATACTTAAATACACAGGGGTATATTGAACACAGGTGAAACACATCAGGGCAGGGCAGACAATCATGGAGGAGGGAAAACTAGACAAAGACAGGAAGTAAAACAGCCAACAGACACACAAAGTAATTTCAAAATAAAACAGGAAATAATAAACACAAAGTCTAAACCAAGAGTCTTATCAGGCAATGGGAAGAGCAGGGAGCCACACAGTATGTTATGTGTAGGTTTCCCTCAGACCAGAGGAATAGCACATCAGTTCAACTGTCTCCACCAGCAGCATCACTTGAAGAAGCAACAGGTCGTCTCCCACAGTCACCTGTAACAGGTGGAACAGGTTAACAGATGTAAAACAATAGATACAATCAATTACAACATGTAAATCCACCTGGTGTAAAACAGTATGCTACAGGAGTCGTTTGACTCATAGTTCATTAACATTGTAAATCCTTTGGATGTGTTGCAGTGAATTAAAATTAGCTCACTGTTAATTAATCTTGATTAAGTGTCGTAAAGGTGATTATGCTGCATCGCAGGATGTCAGGATGTGTTGATGAGAGACTGATATATTGTTAATCGTGTCTATTATCATGTGTCAGTGAGGATTAGATGATACTGTTTTTAATATGTCTTTTGATGAAGACTCAAAAGTTGGAACAGCTTGGATTTGATACTTGAGATGCTTTTACTTTTAACATGTAACTTGTATCCAATGCCAGATTTTTCAGGTTACTGGATTATTTTTGGCCTTAAACCAAAATCATTGTACTTGATAAACAACAAATTCAAGTCGTGGCGCCTGCTGTATCATGAGCCAGGGGGCCAGTTTCAACCAATAATCAACCTCTGGGGCAGAAAAATGAAGCCAACACGGAAGTGCCAAAAACTGCAGTTCCTCTAATGACCACTTGAGGTTGGCTCTAAAAGTGAGTCAATCTCCATAGAAACCCATGTTAAAATGTCCAACTTTACAGCAGAAATAAACATATTTACAGCCTGACACACAAAACTGTTTTGGTCTCTATAGCTAATTTCCTCCTTCATGACAACTGTACGAGGGGTGAAATTCTTTTATATAATTCACCTTGGGTGCTTTGAGTGACACATGCTTGCCACAAACCATCATGCACCGAAGTCTCAGGTCCACACATGCCCCACCTCTTTGTCTCTTTTTGCGTCTTTCTTGGATTAGCTGGGAGTT
>NW_019434736.1:0-1008 GCF_002814215.2 Seriola lalandi dorsalis
CTTTGGCAACTTTTAAATTCAGTGCTACCCACAGGAAGCATTAAGCCTCAAGCCCAGCTTTCCTCTCAGATTTACCTGCAAAGTGCAACCTGCTGTTATTTTATATGTTCAATCTTAGTTTAAAAAAAAAAAAAAAGAATCTTTCCGGCTATTTAGATAACAACTGGGTAGGAGACTTATTCTTTATAATACTAAAAACAAAGGGGTTAAATTGCAGACATCTTGCCCCTGGTCTCTGATGACACACTTGACAGAAGGTTTATAAATTAAAAAAACTGTAATATTAGAGTGCAAAATAAAAGCTAATTTACTGACACTTTGCGTTCATTCGCATTCCTAATATCCCACTACTAGTTAACAAACATGGTGCAAGCATGTCATATACCAACAAGCATTTCATGTACAAATTCAATAATTCATTATTCCATTATTCATCAGGAGAGCATGTTCCCTGTTGCATCTTAACGAACACGTCTGTGGTGATTTGATCTGTTATCCATGCCTCATTAGCCTGTATGGATGTCTATCACTCATGTTAGTCACACTTAAAGCCTAGTATGAACTGTAAGCAATGCAGCATGCCGTGGATAGCAGCATGGCATCACAGGGTATATTTTGTGTGACTGAGTGTGGAACCACAACCAAACATTTCTAAGAGCCCTGCAGATTTCTGCACCACACCCACCTTTGCTTTATCAACCTAATTGCATAAAATTTGCAGCAGAATGCCTCGGGCTGATACATCCTTTCTGCTCAATACATCGCATTGTCCTCAATGATGTTTCCAAATCAATTCAAAGTCATTATTTCTCAAAAAGGGAGTTTATCATCTTAATGAATAATGTATCATCATTTGAGATGATAATCCCATGTGGGCCTGTGATGCAAGTCAAGTGCTTTGTGCCCATGAAAGGAAGAACAGCCACCAAAAATGGAAAGATGGGAAACAATCGCAGCACTGATAATTCACTTGCATTAATTAAAGTGATAAATGGAGAAAAATATCTT
>NW_019434737.1:0-1137 GCF_002814215.2 Seriola lalandi dorsalis
ACACACACACACACACACACACACACACACACACACACACACACACACACACACACACACAGACACGTGGCAATGTTCTTATAATGAGAGGTGAAATTGCTTGGGGGTGGAGGGGGTTCAGCAAGCTGGAGCAAAAATTATTGTTTTCTGTACAATACACAATAAGGTGGGCTACTGGTCTCTCTCTCGCTCTATCTCTCTCGCTCTCTCTCTCTCGCTCTCTCTCTCTCTGTCTCTGTCTCTGTGTCTCTGTCTCTCTCTCTCTCTCTCTCTCTCTGTCTCTGTCTCTGTGTCTGTGTCTCTCTCTCTCTCTCTCTCTCTGTCTCTGTGTCTCTGTCTCTCTCTCTCTTGCGCTCTCTCTCCCTCTCTCTCTCTCTGTCTCTCTCTCTGTGTCTCTGTCTCTCTCTCTCTCTCTCCCTGTGTCTCTCTCTCTCTCTCTCTGTCTCTCACACTCACACGGCAGTGGGCGTGTTCACGATGTCACCACAAATTACTGTTTGCAGTAAAGTGTTCTCCTGGTGGCCTGTGGGCCTGTTGGGCTCGTAGCTTTAGTGAGAATACAATAAACTTCACAGCTTTCAGCGGTCTGCATTTTTTTTACTGTTTGGGCCACGTGCTAGTTTATGGGAGTAGTCAGTAGGCTTGGAGAACGCCTTGGACCATTAATTACCTCTGAATATTGCCTAAATGAATCTTTTATCAAGAACTGATGTTGGACTTATTATATTGATGGACTTACTTAGTTGAACTGACTTGACTGGACAAGTCTACTATTAAATATTGAATTAGGACTATTGTAAATCTATTTTTAAGTTATGATCCCATGGTTGTGGTTTGGATTTCTACAAAATTAAAAAAAGTTTTTCTTATTTATTTGCTTTGATTTTTCACTCCCACCATCCAAGAAGAAGGGATCTGTCTTTCCTCTGTGACCTCGTGTCTTGAGATCTTTTGGAGGGAAGTTTTTCTTTTTTTTGTCTTAAAGAGCTTGTTATCACTGGTTGGACATTGCCTGCTGTTGTGGGCCTGTGAAGATTAATTGATATGCTGGATTTGATATGGGATTATACAACATAAACTAGACTCGACTCGTTTAGACATGCACTGTGTGTGTGTGTGTGTGTGTGTGTGTGTGTG
>NW_019434738.1:0-1194 GCF_002814215.2 Seriola lalandi dorsalis
CTGTGGATGTGAACCAGTGGTGTCTGGTGTGTCTGGTGTGACAGTTGTACGTTGGTGTCATAGAAACATAATTGGGTAAAGAGTTTCATCCTATACAAACATCATTTTTAGGAAACTTATATTTTCACAGTATACGGTATACATCCCCCTCACCAACGTTGGTCAGAGTGGGGTTTACAATATTATGAAAAATATTCAATATGCTGGAAATATCACAATATTCAATAGTATTGAATATTGGCCCAGCTTCCACTGCCATTAAACTGAGGTGACTGGAACAGTTCCGGTCTTCACACCACTGAAAACTTCCTCTTAGAAAATTCAACAGCAACATCTTTGCCCACAGACAAAGTCCCAGTTTTATTGTCATCTATTGCTCATCTGGTGAACACACTGGTGAAAGAGCATCTAATCTTGTACGGCCAGAGACCACTGTATAGTTGTGTAGACTGATTCTTTGAAATATTAAACGAATGAATGATACAGTCACTTCATATAGTCAGATCAATACCAACAGCAACTACAATAACAATTTATTTCTACCCCCACTCCCTCAAAGTATCATCATACAATGCCAGTTAAACCATTATTCATATATATACAGTATAAAAGAAGAAGTCATATCAGATATATACAATGGAGTGTTAGGGCCACATTGAGGAAAGTAATAATATAATGAGAATAAAGTTTTAATTTTAGGTTCTGTGTTGTTTTAAAGGAAATGTCAGAAGCTTTAAAATCAGGAAGTGGAGCATCCTGTCAAGTTCTACTTTAGCAGAGGTTTCACTGGGGTCAGCCCTATGTTCCCACGGCCCTATGTTCCCACAGCTCTATGTTCCCACAGCTCTATGTTCCCACAGCCCTATGTTCCCACAGCTCTATGTTCCCACGGCCCTATGTTCCCACAGCTCTATGTTCCCACAGCCCTATGTTCCCACAGCTCTATGTTCCCACGGCCGTATGTTCCCACAGCTCTATGTTCCCACAGCCCTATGTTCCCACAGCTCTATGTTCCCACAGCTCTATGTTCCCACAGCCCTATGTTCCACACAGCCCTATGTTCCACACAGCCCTATGTTCCCACAGCTCTATGTTCCCACAGCTCTATGTTCCCACAGCCCTATGTTCCCACAGCTCTATGTTCCCACAGCTCTATGTTCCACACAGCCCTATGTTCCCACAGCCCTATGTTCC
>NW_019434739.1:0-1235 GCF_002814215.2 Seriola lalandi dorsalis
TTTTAAGTTAGCCGAGTTTTCTTCGTTAGCAAAGATATGCGACATTAGCATTTACCGCCACTGGGGAGTTGGTCAAGAGTTGGTGTTCTGCTCATTTTGTCTGTTAACTTTTCTGTCCGTCAGCTCTCACGTTGGTTTATTAAAGGTAAAATGAAGTGAATTAATAATATTTGTTAGTCTATAAGTTTAGACTTGACTTCGTTCAGTTTGAAGCTAATTGAACAATTGCGTCCTTAGCTACACCTTAGCTACACCTCAGCTAAACCTTAGCTACACCTCAGCTACACCTTAGTTACACCTCAGCTACACCTCAGCTACACCTCAGCTACACTTCAGCTACACCTCAGCTAAACCTCAGCTACACCTTAGCTACACCTCAGCTACACCTTAGCTACACCTTAGCTACACCTCAGCTAAACCTCAGCTACACCTCAGCTACACCTTAGCTACACCTTAGCTACACCTCAGCTAAACCTTAGCTACACCTCAGCTACACCTTAGCTACACCTTAGCTACACCTTAGCTCTCCCCTCAGGTAAAGTGGCCACTAGACACATGACAAGAGGCTCAACTGAATAAAGTTACTGTTGTAACAGGAGAGCGGCAAAAAAACAATCCAACCACAAGCATTTTCCCATTTGCATTGTGACATGCTCCACAGCAATGCTGACAGTTAGCCAGCTAGCAACATTAGCTGAATACATTCATAATGTGGGTAAAGGCAAGCTAGCTAACGTTTTCATGTCTGCTGCAGGAGGTCACTATTATGCAGCCATCAAGTTGGTTCTGAGTGAAGCTGGACCCTTTAGCAGGGTTCTGCTCTTGGTAAAGCCAGACCAGTATTCGCTGCAAGGTTGGACTGGGAAAGAAATTGGGACTGCACTTGTACAAATGGTAAAGACACTGTGACCGTGGTACCAATTTAAGACACTGATGGAGCCAGCAAAAACTTTCTTTGTTGGAGGCCTTTGTAAAAGAAACAAGTGTTTTCTTCAGTGCAGGAAATTCTGGAAAGCAGCTATATTATTGTTTAAAATCTCATTTACTCAGGTGGCTCACCTGGTACGACGCGTACCACATGTGCTTACTCCCAACCGCAGTGGCCATGGGTTTGAATCCGACCTGTAGCCCTTTGCTGCATGTCATCCCCTCTCTCTCTCTCTCTCTGAGTTTCCTGTCTCTCTCTCACTTCACTATCCGAATAAAGGCAAAAATGCCCAAAAAATAACTAAAAA
>NW_019434740.1:0-1256 GCF_002814215.2 Seriola lalandi dorsalis
AGATTTGATATTATGTCTGTAATACAAAGTATTTGGCATTACAAATTGTTTTAACATTGATCTGGCTGGCACAGTTTGTGAACATTGAGACAAGAATCCTATCTGCCTGCTCGTTCCCTTTCTAAAAAGGCTGGGAGGGAGAAGGACCAGCTGTTTCTAACCAGCCTGGAGAAGAGGCAGTGGTTATGATTAACGAGCAACTAGAAAATAATAAAATAACTATCCTTACCTATAACTTAAATAACTCAGCATCTTACAAATTATTTTCATCGCCATGTAACATTTATCCTTAATGTTTTTAATTCAGTCACAATGAAGTAAATACTATGATAGCTACAGTGCGAGAAAAACTAATGGAAGTTGGGATTGTGGATGGGCTTTGAGGGTTCAAATTCCATGATCTGTCCATCTTATACTACTAGTCAATGATAGCATTTTTATCTATCCATGACCTTGATCTTGCTGCACAGACAATGTGTAGCTGTATTGACTGACTGACCTCAACTATGCCTTAATCATACTCAGTCTATCTCTCCACCTAGTTAACGTATTCCAGATGGATAGGGAGTGACCCACGAAGGTCAGGTGATTTGGATGATTACTCAGCACCACCTGTGAGGTGGCCGTGCACATGGGCCTCACTGGTAACAATTCTGATGGAATAGGTCTCCCAGCACCCTGAGAAATGCTCTGTTTACTCAGAGAACCATGGTTATGCAAGTAATCTTCTCTTGATTTGCTTGACCTATGTTATAACATGGCGTTGTAATAATCAATATTTGGTTCAAAAAAAAAAATAATAATAATTTATATATATATATATATATACATACATACATACATACACACACACACGTAAATAATTGAACACAATCTGATATATTGCAGTATTATCATTGTTTAACACCCTCACCTATTGGTTAAATAATTCCTGTTCACAGAAATCTACAACACAAGTTCGTTTACAACCCCCATTTTAGATATTTACTGACCATGCAGGCTACTATAAAACGTTGTGTTCTTGTTAACATCCATGAACAGTTTTCATCTCCTGTTGGGTACTGTGGGATTGAGGGAATATGGGGCTTGAAAAAAATTGAGGGCCTTAGAAACAAAGATGTGTTTGCCTCAGGGGTAAAGGAACATACTGGAGGGATGGAAGGGCAAAAGGATGTATGAAGTAGGATTGGTTAGATGGGGGAGGTGCAGAGAGAGAGAGAGAGAGAGAGAGAGAGAGAGAGAGAGAGAGAGAGAGA
>NW_019434741.1:0-1320 GCF_002814215.2 Seriola lalandi dorsalis
ACACACACACACACACACACACTCCGGGTGTTTGGAAATTATCTTGTGATCTGCAGAGCAACACCGGGTGGCTTTGTGGTGAACAGGAAGTGTGTAAAGATATCCTGACACTTCCCTGTAGCCTGGGGGCTGTAAACCACATAAAGGAGAGAAAACAACACCGCCAGTGCCGGAAATCCTGCCATCGCAGACAGGTGGGGTGACAATGGCTGTCCTCCCTTCCTCCCTCCTCCTGTCCCTGCTTTCTTTCTTCTCAGTCTCTCCCTCGTCCGTCACTTTTTTCTTTTGCCTCTCACTTCTGCTTATCGCTCCTCCATCACACTCTCTCCTTCTTTATTTTACTTTTTCAGATCCTCCACATCTTTCCTTGTCCTGTCCCTATGTTTTACCTCCTTCCCTCTCTTCCCATGTCTCTCTTATCTCCCTCTTCCTCTCTCTCTACTCATCCTTATTATATACTTACTTATATACTTTCTCTCTCCTGCTTCTCGTTCCCTCTTGTGTGGACTCTTACACCTTCGTCTTCGCTCCTCTTCTTTTTCTTTCTCAGTTTCAGACTGAACATTAGGTGTTTTCAAGGCAGCACGTTTGCATATTAAGTCAAAGCAAAAACATGAGTGTACACAAATAGAAAGGAATTTGCTGCAACACCTTGAGGGAACTTCAAATTTGGCACAAACATTCATTTGGACTCAAGGATGAACTGGTTAGATTTTGGTTGGTTAAAGGTCAAAGGTCAAGCTCACAGTGACCTCAGAAAACATGGTTTTGGACCTGTGAACGCAACATCTCCATAACATATATCTGAATTTTCAGACTGAACATTAGGTGTTTTCGAGGCAGCACGTTTGCATATTAAGTCAAAGCAAAAACATGAGTGTACACAAATAGAAAGGAATTTGCTGCAACACCTTGAGGGAACATCAAATTTGGCACAAGCGTTCACCTGGACAAAGGTCAAAGGTCGGTGTGACCACACAAAACACTTAGGCAATTAGACACAAACTATAAATATTTTATATGACTCTGAATAAACAGGGATGTAACCTGAAGTTAGTCTGAGTCATACAACCGCAAGGCGGTAATTCTAGTTTACCATCAGTAGCTTTATGGATCAGTGTTTTGGCCGCAGTAACGCACAGAGAAACGCACCAATGCATTAACAAAGGCAGTGAAGATGGTTGGTGAGTTAACATGGATACAAACGATCCACAATTTGGGTTTGCAAATGTTTCATGAGGAGAGAAATGCATTTAGCACATTTGGTAGAACTCAGGGACACGGTGCATTTTGGTAGGAAACAATGACCATAATTATAAC
>NW_019434742.1:0-1304 GCF_002814215.2 Seriola lalandi dorsalis
TGTGTGTGTGTGTGTGTGTGTGTGTGTGTGTTTCTGTCTCTCAGCTGCAGTGGTTCACTCAGTATAAAAAGTCTCTGGCCTCCTTCATGCGTTCTCTGGGGGGAGGGGAAGGTCTGGACATCACTCAGGACATGAAGCCTCCAAAGAGTCTCTACATCGAAGTGAGACGCTCAGTCAGCTATTTGACCTTTGAGCTCCAGTCTGACCTCATGATGCTGACTCCGCCCTGTCTGTGTTCTTCAGGTGAGGTGTTTAAAGGACCACGGAGAGTTTGAGATCGATGACGGGACGGTGATTTTGCTGAAGAAGAACAGTCAGGTGAGAATCTCCAGTCTGGATCCTCAAGTCCTCAAGTCCAGGGACCAGTTACACAAAACACCTTCAGTTAAAATTATTCAGGCAGGTGAAGATTCAGGCAGGTGAAGATTCAGGCAGGTGAAGATTCAGACAGGTGTAGATTCAGGCAGGTGTAGATTCAGGCAGGTGAAGATTCAGACAGGTGTAGATTCAGGCAGGTGTAGATTCAGGCAGGTGTGGTTGTGTAGCAGTGTCACAGGAAGTCCTCACGTCAGCGTCCGTCTCTCCGTCCTCAGCACTTCCTGCCACGGTGGAAATGCGAGCAGCTGATTCGTCAGGGCGTCCTGGAGCACGTCATGTCCTGAGGCCTCGACGTCAGAGAGCAGAGACGAGGACCGAGCTAAACCCCACCCCCTCCATGTGCGTTCTTTATTTTAACAGCGGACAGATGTTGAAACGACACAGATGTTCACATCCTCCAGGACGAAGTTTGAGGATTATTGTGACGAAAAATAAAAAGTTTTTTTCTAAACTCTGCGTCAGTTTGTGAAGAAAACAAACAACAATATGAGTCGAATAAATAAACAAATACATAAACAGCTGATCCACAGAGTGAGATAAAAACATAATTTAATATGGTTTTCATATGACATCATCATCATCATCGTACATCAACAAGGTGACGCCCACACAGGTGAGTTTGGTTTGTGGCACCTGAACAGGAAGGAGAGGAGGAGCAGGAGGTCTCACTCTGAGGGAAAAACACAGACTGAAACCAGGACAGCAGCTGCTTGCAGACACTCAAATGTCTCCTGACCCCTGACTCCACCGTTCACCAAAATAAAAGTCTCACTTTGACATTGACATTAAAAATAACAATAAAAATATATAAAATAAAGTAACATAATACCCTCATGGCTGAAATACTTCAGAGTAGTGCCCACCTGTGGAATGCATAGGTGTATGTGTGTGTGTTCAGTTTCTCTGACGCAGCTTCGGGGGGGGGG
>NW_019434743.1:0-1066 GCF_002814215.2 Seriola lalandi dorsalis
ATTACATATATAACATGATGAGATAAAGAAATGAACTTAGCACTTTATTTATTATAGCCAGTTTCCTAAGAATTACTCAGAATCACTAAACTCATTGGGTCCATAAAGCACCAACACCACACTGTGTAGCTTAAAGAAGCAGTTGTTCAGACCAAGTGTTGTGTTTTCTTGTTGTTGGGTTATTAAACATGAACTGATGTTAATGATCTGCTGCTCTGTTTAAACGTACAGTGACTGATGTGTGTTTGTACTTCTCAATGTCTCATACGCATCGGTAAATAACCCGACATCATATTAGTGAAGAAAACCAGAGATGATTGGTGCAGAAAAACAACAGATACTTTTCAAACTATATAAACAGCTGCAAACAGCTGGATACATGAGGCTCAGTGACTGCTCTGTGATGGTGTGTTGCCCTCTAGTGGTTCCTTTCAGTCACTGTCAGACCTGAACAAAGACCAGCAGCCATCACTGTAACTGACATCTTGGAGTCATCATTATACTGACATTACATTCCATACATTATAATATATAACATTTATACAACATACACCAACATTTATATATTGATGACATATAATTGCATATCAGAATATATATCATTAATGTATGAATGTTGGTTTAACTTTGAAGGAAAACCACTAGGATCTGACTCAGGGAGGACAGAGGATGTTAGGATGCTAGGACAGAGGATGTTAGGATGCTAGGACAGAGGACGGAGGACAGAGGATGTTAAGATGCTAGGACAGAGGATGTTAGGATGCTAGGACAGAGGACGGAGGACAGAGGATGTTAAGATGCTAGGACGGAGGACAGAGGATGTTAGGATGCTAGGACAGAAGACAGAGGATGTTAGGATGCTAGGACAGAGGACAGAAGACAGAGGATGTTAGGATGCTAGGACAGAAGACAGAGGATGTTAGGATGCTAGGACAGATGAGAGAGGATAGAGGACAGAGGACAGAGGATGTTAGGATGCTAGGACAGAGGATGGAGGACAGAGGACCGAGGATGTTAGGATGTTAGGATGCTAGGACAGATGAGAGAGGATAGAGGACAGAGGACA
>NW_019434744.1:0-1370 GCF_002814215.2 Seriola lalandi dorsalis
TTTTACTGCTACTTTTCATAAAATGATAATTTTATGATGATCTTTGTGCTGTTGAAATATACAATCTGTTGAATTAAAAACATGGATTTTCGGAAGAGAATCCATCATAATATTCGCTGAACATTTGAAACCGGAGACACAAAGCCTCTTCGTTCCCAATTTCCTCCCAGTGCACCGGCCCAGGCCTCAGCCAATCTGTAGGACAGCTGGACCCGAGGGACCCGGCAGCCACCAGCTGACTGACCAAGCGGCTTGCTCAAAGGCACAATTAGAGGGTCTTTGTTTCACCCGGAGTGGCCCTTTGTGCCGTGATGTCGCCTGGCGCTGGAGGGGAACGTCATCAGTCACTGGCTGAATGGTCCGAGTCAGAGAGGAGAGATCACACACACACACACACACACACACACACGCACGCACGCACACACACACACACACACACACACACACAGGTTGGAGGTTTACGGCCCTATCAGAGCGAGGGATCTGACGGCACCCTGTGGCGCTTCAATAGGCAGCTCTCCCTGCTCCTCTTCAGTATGAGAGGGTGCTAATATCACGATGGTTCATCAATCGATTCTTAGCTGTCACTTTTCCAGCCGAGCATGACCAGAATTTTTTCCGATTTTATACTCAAACCTGAACATGTAGAAGATAATTTACGCACCTAACACAACTTTAATCTTTCTCTTTATCTCACAGGGGACTTCACATAAATTACTTGTGGTTTTCATTGTGGTATCAGACACACTGAGCCACTTAAAAAGGAACCATGTGCCGCTTTTTCTCCTCAAAACTGCAAGTGCTGGGTCCTGTTGTAGTCCTGGATGAGGACATCAAGTCGCACTGTCTCTTTAAAATGCCGCCACAACCAACGCTCATCTTCAAATTGTTAGATAAAATAAGACGTGACCTGAGCCGACGCTGTTAACAAGCCAGACCTCATAATGACAAAGCGATTGATCCCCCATTTAGCGTCGCAGCCGAGCGCGGTGTTGTGGTTACAGCGTACCGACTTCAAGAATACAAGACTGCGGCTTCACAATCCGTCAGAGGGAAAACCTGAGGGAGCTTCCTGTGAGAGCAAGACATCAGACATGGATCGTAACGGGGAGACAGTGATAACAATATCTTTGTTTTAAAAAGGCCCGAGGTCCGTAATTGAAGAACGAAGCCTCTTGTTGAAACACTGTCACCCGCTGCTGGTTTTGTTTACACAGTGTTTCATTTGACTGAAGATAATCTTTTCACTGTGAAATTTATTTGTGAAGCTTTTGCAACAGGGACTAGAGAGTATGTTGAAGCTGTGTTTCCTATATTTTATACACTAGAAATGTGTTTTCATTAGTAAATCAGTGTAAAGTTCTTTTTTT
>NW_019434745.1:0-1327 GCF_002814215.2 Seriola lalandi dorsalis
TAGCTGCCCAGCACAAGACTTCACATGAAATACTCACCGACATGTGGAGTGGCTGAGTCTCCAGATGTGTGGCAGGAGCGGAACTGTGACTGTGAAATCTGCTCCACTTAGAGTGTGGGTGAAACAGTGAAACAACCACACATTATTAACATCAGATCCTCAAATGAACACTTTCTCTACCGACATATAGTGAGCAGCCTGCAGCTAGTGAGTGTAGTTTAGCTATTGTGTGTAAGTCACGCATCGATGTCAGAAATGGCAGCTTTGCAAATGTGAGGATTTCCTGCTTTTCTCTATTTATATTTTTTATATTGTAAATTGAATATGTTTGTGTTCAGGACTGTTGGTCGGATAAAACCATGTCACCTTCTTGTGTTTTACAGACTAAACAACTGAGAAGCAATAGAAAAACATGATGACAGCGAACATTGTTATTAATTTCAGCTTTGAGAAGATTTCTAACTTTGTGATCCACATAGTTTTGAATGAGATACATGTATCAAAAATTCATATATATGAATATACATGAATCAGATATAGTTCTGCAGTCAGAAACATCACATGTTGTCCACATTAGTTTCATTATTTGTTACATTATATTTATAGTATTACTTTAATAGTACACTAGTACATAATATTCATATATACTCTAAGAATGAGATACAAAAGTGGCATTATTTATTCATATCAGTTACACAGTTAGTTATGGTGGTTATGACACACTGTCTATTCTATTGTTTCAGAATAAAAGAAGGTCACGTCTAACAATGTCTGATATCAGACGTGATGATGCAGTTAACAGGTCTCTCGAGCTTCCTTCAGCTAATGTTTACTTCAGCTTCACAGACTGAGAGGACAGACCACCTCACTGTTCCAAAAGACTCCGAAATTCTACACTGAACAAAAATATAACTTGTATTTTTTTTTGTTGTTGTTGTTGTTTTGTTAAGGGTTGAAATTACAGATCGGATACTTTTTCCTAAGCTCAAATTTTGTTCACAGATGTGTTTAGATCTGTGTTGATGAGCATTTCTCCTTTGTCAAGATCGTCCATCCACGTCACAGGTGTGGCAAAGCAAGATGCTGATTACACAGCATGATTACTGCACAGGTTCGCCTTGAGCTGGTCACAGTGATCCCCTTTGTACAGAGTTCATCATGTTGTAGATTGTGGCTTGTGGCCTGTCGGCCCACTCCTCTTTAAATGCTGTACAAAGGTGCTGGATATTTGCAGGAAGTGGAACATGCTGTCGCACACACAGATCCAGAGCATCTCCAACACGCTCACATGTCTGGTGACTACACAGGTCACGCAAGAACTGGGATG
>NW_019434746.1:0-1317 GCF_002814215.2 Seriola lalandi dorsalis
CTTGGTTACTGTCAGGGAAAGATTAGAGTTATAGAAAGAAAGACTGACTCTGACAGACAGAATGTAAACTGCAGAGGCTTGTGCTAAAGACTCTTTAACATCCCACCATGTGTCCCACCCTCTTGCCTGGGGGTTTTGCAGCAGGAATGTCAAGTTCCCTCTGCCTTTGCGTCTGAGTAAGAACAGACATTTATTTTTCACAACTGCAATAAGTCCTTGTCCAGAAAATATGAGCATAGGGTTTGTTGTGTTAAGCATCGAAACGAACAAAGCAGATGAGCGTTTTAGATCCATATCAGAAACAATGTAATTCCAAACGAACACACCTGAAAACTCATACATCATTCACGCATACTGAGCATGCGCTAGCCGGTGTAAACAGGAAGCAAATTGTCTACTCTGCAGTTGGTTAGCTGCTGTTGTTTATGCTGCTAGCAAAGACACCAAGTCAGTAACACATCCATGTTGTGTCCCAATCAGGAAGTCACCATGGGTGTCTATGCCATCATGCCCAAAGGTCTCAGTTCGTGTCCGTCCAGACTACAACACAACACAACAGTTTTTCAAACTAAAATGGGGCTGGATTCGTGCAGACGCCAGGAGTAAAACGTAGCAAAAGAGATGCGTCGTTAAAATAAAATTTGGTTGTGTGGATTTAGCCTCATGCTAACTGCAAGCTTGGTTATGGAACATTAGTGCTGAATGAAGAAAGAGCAGCAGGATTCAGCGGTCACTACTGACTGAAAGCCTGAAAAAGTCACAGGAATTGTTATCAGGAGGACGATGTCAGACTAAATGATGACATTTTAACAATCTGCTCATTTCTGACTGGTACGGACCATCAGGCCTTGTCATTAGCTGATTCAGCTCCTGGCTTGAGTCAGGACACTGAGGAGCATGTGTACTTGCCTCACTGATGACATTTCACTTCATTTCTTTGCCTAACAGAATGGGCTCGTGTTGTCACAGCAGGCCACCACCGGTGAGAGAGGAGCTCCGGGCGTTCGGTGGCTCCCTGAGGCCCCCGCAGACAGACTGTAGCTCTGTGAGGGAGAGCTGTGCAGGAAGTAGCGACTGTGACAGACAGGTGGACTGTATTTAATTAGTCACGTTACCCTGTTAGTCATAGGCTTCTGGAGCTTCCCTCCTCTGAAACATACACAACCTCACAAGCTGGTCTTATTGCAGCTGCAAGGGCCGTCCACTGACTACATTCATTCTCCATCAGCTAAATCCTTATCTTAACAAAATATAATACATTTTTATGCCTGTGCAGCGGCGACATCCAGAGCCAGAGGTGTATTGTTTTCGGGTTGT
>NW_019434747.1:0-1388 GCF_002814215.2 Seriola lalandi dorsalis
TTTGTCCCTTCAGTGCTATGGGGCTTCATGTACCATTCTACAAGATACATATATGAAACAACATTTGTGAGAAACACCGGGCATTTAAACATTGTTTGTGCTGAGTTTGTTTATAACTGACCAGCTTTGTTTCCCTGCTGGATTTCTGGCTTTTGTGAAGATTTTTACACATCCTGTCACCCTCATGTTGATTTGTCGATGTTGTTGTGGCTTTAAGCTGCTGAGAGCTTCTGATTTATTCCACACAGTCTCTCTGAGCCGCTGGGGGTTCAGTGCCTCACTCAAGGGCATCTCAGTAGAGGTTGTTAACGCTCCTGTTATCATCAGTAACATACATTTTGCTTGTGGGTCAGTTTTGACTTCCTGTCTGTCAGTTACTGCTCCTGTCATTTATTGTAGTCATCTCTTTCACAGTCCAAAAGGTTTAGATTTATTGTACAAAACCATCCCAAATTGTCCTTTCATGTCTCCACTTTCCATATACTAGGTACAGAATTACATAGTTCTTACTTGGAAGTTATAAGGACCTTAAAAAAAGCTTTACAGCTTTATTTCCAAACTGGATGGCTCTTCAGAGCTTTGTCTACTCTACCAGGAATAACATTCTGGTGCAGAAACACTGAAACATTTACTTATTTATAAAATCAACTTTAAACATATTGCCTCAACAGTCTGCAAATTACCCACATACAAGTTTTTAACTGTAGAATGAAAACCCACTCAGGACATGGACATGGTTGTGCATGGACAGCATTCATTGAACATTTTCATATTTTTTGTGAGCGCTGAACTGAACAGATCAGTTTACAAATGATGAACGTTCATGTTTTAAGTCAGTTTTACGGCCCAGCATGGCTGGTGTAAGCGGTACAAACGGTTTTAAATGTATCTCATTCAAAAAGAATAGCGGCCTATTTATTTTTAAAAAATGGAACAAATGAACGTGAATTTGTTCTTTTTTGAAACTGTGAACTTAGTGATTTTTAAAAATGAACTATGAACGTGAACTGGTTCATTTTCATCTGTATGAAGTGAACTTTGAACTAGTTCTTTTTAAGTGTGAACTGGCACAACACTGAACCCCCTAATGCCCAGAAATATAGAGAGGACATGACCTTTGTGTACTCTGGTAGCTACTGATCATAGAAAGAAACATGCTGATGTTATTATTAACATTAACAATGACTATTTAAGTTCTATTTAAGTGTTCCACTAAGTCTTGACAGTGATAGTGAGTCAGCATGAACAATACCAGGACCCTGAAACTGAAGCAGCTAAATGGAATTCAGCCATCATTGAAGACACAGTGAATGCCTGTCTTTCCTCTTTCCACCCACCATATAATGACAGGTATGACAGGGCAGGAAAAAGTAATGCAACTTATGAAG
>NW_019434748.1:0-1037 GCF_002814215.2 Seriola lalandi dorsalis
TGTGTGTGTGTGTGTGTGTGTGTGTGTGTGTGTGTGTGTACATGCACACACAGGCACCTTTCATGCCTTGTTTGACACTACTCATTTATATGTGCATGTGCACTGTGTTTGGGGAACATACTGTTCCCTTCCTACTGGGCATGTGAGACTTTGGCAGAGTGAATTCTAATTTGTTACTGACTCATTGAGAGTGCAGTTGTGGGGTTTGGCCTCTGGAGAAAAGCACTTTAGCAACTCCTTCATGGCGAAACACTGTCAGGGTAGAAGAGGTCAGTGGCATGGAAACAGCCGTTTCTATTTTTGGGTTTTGGTTTTGTTTGTGCCTGAGTATGTGTTTAATCTAGTTGACCTTTTGTTTAGCAACATATGACAGTCATAACTGTCATGGTCTTCATGTGATTCTGCGTGTCTTGCAGGTAGACAGAGCCCACACAGGGTTGTCCTTCAAGCACACCAAGCCAAAAGTGTTCATCTTCAGGTAGGAGAGGACCGCTCTGGACTCTCACTTGTCTGCAGTTCACACTCTATAAATCTATTCGGTTTTGAATCTCTGCCACCAGCCTTCCTCATCTCTTCCCTCTGGGTTAATTTTCTACTTACCACCATCTCTCTCTGCCTCTGTCTCAGGTGTGCTGTCAGTAGGCCAGGTCACATTAGTGTTATGCAAGTTTAGTTTGGTACAGCCAGCATCCCAGATCAGATATATCGGCTACTGTATCCTACGTGTAGCTGTTTATACAAACATCTTCACCATTGTGTTAAAGTGAGCTGGTGCTTTTTGGTCTATTATATTGTAACTAAACAAAAGCCAGTGGGAAAAGCATCTGGATGCCAGATATCATCCTGGCTCTGAGGGTTGGACATTGTAGATGGATTTGAGTCAGCATGCCCTGTTTTATGACTGAGATAAATGCCTCACAAAGATGTCATTAGAAGGATAGACTCTGGGTCTGATTTAGAGTTACATCCATGTGACCTTCTGTTAGAGGTTTCACCAGCACGACCATGTCTTATAATGTACATGTCATATCATAGCT
>NW_019434749.1:0-1076 GCF_002814215.2 Seriola lalandi dorsalis
GTGTGTGTGTGTGTGTGTGTGTGTGTGTATTGAGAGAGAGCGAGAGAGAAAGAGGGGGAGGACATGTGCGTACTAGACAACTGTTGGTCTTGGAGATGGCATGGTTGCCGTGGATACAGGTCCTCTTGTCTGGTTGTAGTTTACACCTCAACACTTGCCAGGACACAATCTCCGAGAACAAACACCATCAGCTGCTCCACTGGTCTCCAGTCAGTCAGACAGACAGACAGACAGACAGACAGACAGACAGACAGACAGACAGACAGACAGACAGGAGGAGGTGGTCTGACCGGATCAGGAGGAGGTGGTCATGGCTTGAGGAAAAGGTCGTGGTTTGGGTTAAAATAAGTTACTGGCTCAACATTACACGATCTCTGTTGTCATGGTTACAATAATAGAAACAACATAAACAGGTGGTTTCACACAGGAATCGAACACACCGCTCTCCTGTGCCACTTTCATCCATCAACCACCACCTCCTCCTGACGTGGACTTTGTCTCTTTATACTACATCACCGACACTTTTCATCATCACTAGATGTTGCCTAGCAACAAAACCTAACTATGATGTCACAACAACCTGTTGCTCAGACGCAGTCTCATGACGCGACAAGTGTAAATGAGCCGTAAGACAGAAGTGAAAACGTAAGCAGGTTTCGTGTTGTGCAATCGATTCATCAATTGACAAACAAAAGAAGAATTGAACACAGATTCAGTCGCTGTCGTCCTCGTGCTGACTTCTCATTGGCTGAGTCACCCACAGCTGGCTGCTGGTCATCCAGTGTGCGGTCCTGAATCCGGCGTTCTGCCTTCCCCCTCATGGGAGTCAGCAACCACCAGACTGAACAGAAGGAGAGAGAGAATCAAACTCTGACAACGAGGCGTCTAATGAGAAAACAGACAGAGAGAGAGAGATGAACAAGGAGAGGAAGAACTAGGAAACGAGGGAGGGAGAGTTAGGACAGAGGAAAGGAAACATGTTGACACAGACAGAGAGGAAGAAAAAAAGTAGAAGACAAAGAAACAAAGGGAGACGGAAATAAACCACTTCTGTGGAGACGGAGAGTAAAACGGCG
>NW_019434750.1:0-1402 GCF_002814215.2 Seriola lalandi dorsalis
AAGTCAGAGTAGTTTTACACACACACACTTTATACAAAGGGTAAATAGTGATCTCACTGTCAACTCAGAGGGACATGGCAGTGGAATATTTACAATGAATCCATATCAGACTTTAAAATCTTGTCCACACATGTCAAATGAAGCTATAATCAATATTTCAGAATAATTCAAACTCAAATATTGGTGGGAAATCTGAGTTCGAAATTATTCTGATCCAAATCTCAGCCCATCATTCCTCCCTGTGATTATTTCCAGGATAAAATGAATTAACCCCAGGCTGGCTTCTTAAAAGTGAATAAATATAAAAATGAGCCAAAGGAGCCAGTCTTTTGAATGGCTCTTTGAAATGAACGGATCCCAAAGATCCGGCTCCTCCAAAGAGCCATAAATCCCATCTCTACTGTGTGGAGTCTGTAGCCGGTGATAACTTTGAACGGTTAACAGCAGCGGAGTCCACCATCAGTATGCTCCAAAACCAAAGCCGGTTGCTTTTGGACCGAATTGACGAACTCGAGAACCGATCACGGAGAGCTAATCTCTGTATATTGAACATTCCTGAAGGCAGTGAGAACGGTAAAGATCCACTCAAGTTCATGTCGGAGGTATTGATGCAAGCGATGGGCCCCGATGTGTTCCCTGCACCACCTGAACTGGAGAGAGCCCACCGGACCCCGACCTCCAGATCCGGTCAAAGATCATCTCCCCGCACGTTCCTGGTCTGTTTCTCCAGATTCCAGCAGAGGGGCCAGGAATCACGAGCTTAGGTACCAAGGTACCACTGTAAGGGTCTATCAGGATGTCAGTACAGCAGAGGGCTGCATTTAATGGCATAAAACAAGCCCTGTACCAGAAGAACATCAGATTTCACCTGCTATACACTGGCTGCGCGTGACATGCGGAGACGACGTGCTCACCTTCGACTCACCTGATGAAGCTCAGAAGTTTTTCGATCAGAGGTTCGGTAAGGAGTAGAAATATGTGTGTTACGCTTTGGACTGTACAGCCTGGAGACGGTTAATCAACTCATCTGGAAGACGTGTACGTTCACTTTTTGAACTTATTATGTCAACTAGCAGCTACACTTTTGTTTTCACCTTAGTGCTAAAAGGTTTTAATATATCATTAATCACTGGGAGCCTTCCTGGGCAGAAATATCGAGAGACTGTATTGCCAGAAGTTTTTGGAAATAGTGTTTAGCCTGCAGCCTGCCTCAGGGAGAGGAACAAGTATAGCCTTAGTTTGAGTTTTGTTTCTGTTTTGGACGTGGGACAGGGTCAGGGAAAGGGACACCCCCAAACACTTGCAACTTATGTTCTTCTTTAACTCTAGACGGAAGCCGAGAACGGCCATGCCCCTTTTTTATTTTTGCACAGTTTTTTTCTTTTTTTTGGCACTGTTTTCT
>NW_019434751.1:0-1310 GCF_002814215.2 Seriola lalandi dorsalis
ACTATACTATGACGTTTTTATGACATTTTATGCCTTACTATACTATGACGTTTTTATGACATTCTATGCCTTATTTCATGCCTATGACGTATTTTGACGTTTGTATGACGTTTTATGACATTTTATGCCTTACTATACTATGACATTTTATGACATTTTTTATGCCTTACTATACTATGACGGTTTTATGACATTTTACGCCTTACTATACTATGACATATTTTGACGTTTTTATGCCTTACTATACTATGACGTATTTTGACATTTTTATGCCTTACTATACTATGACGTTTTTATGACATTTTATGCCTTACTATACTATGACGTATTTTGACGTTTTTATGCCTTACTATACTATGACGTATTTTGACGTTTTTATGCCATACTATACTATGACGTTTTATGACATTTCTATGCCTTACTATACTATGACGTTTTTATGAAATTTTATGCCTTACTATACTATGACGTATTTTGACCTTTTTATGCCTTACTATACTATGACGTATTTTGACGTTTTTATGCCTTACTATACTATGACGTCTTTTGACTTTTTTATACATTACTATACTATGACGTTTTTATGCCGTACTATATTATGACGTATTTTGACTTTTTTATGCCTTACTATACTATGACGTTTTATGACGTTTTTATGCCTTACTATATTATGAAGTTTTTATGACATTTTATGCCTTACTATACTATGACGTTTTGTGACATTTTATGCCTTACTACAGTATGACGTTTTATGACATTTTATGCCTTACTATACTGTGACATTTTATGCCTTACTATATTATGACATACTTTGAGCTTTTTTATGCCTGACTATACTATGACGTTTTATGACATTTTATGCCTTACTATACTATGATGTATTTTAACGTTTTTATGCCTTACTATATTACGGCGTTTTATGGTATTTTATGCCTCACTATACTATGACGTTTTATGACATTTTATGCCTTAGTATAAAATTGTGTATTTATGCCTTACTATACTATGACGTTTTGTGACATTTTATGCCTTACTATACTATGACGTTGTAAGGTTTGGATGGAGGTGAACCCTTACAACCAGGATGAAGGCCAGCAGGGTTGAAGTGCAAGCGGGAGAGAGAACAGAATCAGTCACACAATGATTGGTTTCAGAGCTCTTGGTTTACTGGTGACCAGAGGCAAATGACACAAAAAAAGTCCAACAGCTCTTACATATAGGTTGCAGAATGGCTGGACAACCAAAGCAGTCTGGCTGGTGTAGCAGGTCACAGTGGATAGCAGCACCGGTGACGTCCAACCTGACCCCCC
>NW_019434752.1:0-1141 GCF_002814215.2 Seriola lalandi dorsalis
TTCTGCATCAGAGAATGAAAAGCTTCTTCTACATCAGTCTATCTGGTCATCACCTGTTGAGTATTGCTATGTGTACAATCTCTGTCGTACCTCTTCTTGATTCTTCCTGGGTCTGTCCTCTGTTACTGACAGTTGTCAGTCAAAGCCTGCATTCTTCTTTCTTCTGTTTCCTTTTCTTGAGGTTGTGGTCTGTCTCTCTTAAACCCATCTTGAATATGTCTTCTCATGTCTTTCTTCTCTACCTGTATCACTGTCCCAGAGTCCGTCTGGTCTAATCTCTTCTTGCCTGAATCTTTGTCTCTGTCAAAGCCTGGTACTCAGAGTGATCTGTCCATCAGTCTCTTTTGATTCTGAATGTCCTCGGCATGACTCATTGTTCATCAACCCGATCTTGACCCTCTGTCTCCTGCACCTTTGTTGGAGTTTGGATTGTTCTTCTGTAAATATCTGATTTGTTGTGGGGACAGGGGGCTTCCACTGGCTTTAACTGTAAGCCCATGAACCATTTTACTTCCCCTACATCATAAAGACTTTTGACCCATCCTGAATCTTTGGGCCTTGAATTAACATGGTTGGCTAAAGATTGACTCTTTCACTGGACTGAACCTCATTCATGAACCTGACAGAGGAATGTTCTGATGTCCTTATTCCACCGTATCTTTGTTTTACCTTTCAAGGAAAATGCTTCCATTTGGCTGTTTCTTTGTGTCCATGTGACCTCAGCTACAGGATGGAGTCTTTGCTAGACCTGTTACAATGTTAAGGTCATTGATTGGTACAAGTGCTGTTTTATTGTAAAACTTGAAGTATGTGGTGATGGGTGAAGGGTCCAATAATTTGTCTGGACTGTTTACAGGACTGTAAGGGAGGACCATTACCTCAAAGTCACTCTATTTATCCGGCAAAGAGAACGATTAAAGGTCTGTAATTAAATTCAAGGTTTGACCACTGGATCTGAAATCACAGTTTTGTGCTTCTGAGATGTCCCATAACACAGAAACAGAAAATGAACTTGGTTTGGATGACAGGACAAAAGGATGTTGTAACAATAACCCCACCCCCCACCCTCCACCCCCGGCTGAGTAATGCCATGTGAATGACCTCACTGTTTCACCAACACTGTTTTTGTTGTTTTGCTGTT
>NW_019434753.1:0-1089 GCF_002814215.2 Seriola lalandi dorsalis
ATGATTCATCTTCGTGCCACCAACGCAGCCATCTTCACCGGGAGGAGGAACTCCGCCATGAGAGGCTGGAGGTTAGTCTGCTTCTTCTTCTACTGCACAAAACCACCATAAACCCTTTATAAATACACTTATTAATTCATGGATAAATGATAGAATTTGAAAAGACATTTTAAAAATGGGAATAAAAAACTGGATTCCCTCTTCAGTTTCCATTTCCTTTTCCAGCTGCTTTTCCTATTAGCTAATCAATTAACATCATTTAGCTTCAAATCAATTAGCTAATAGGAAAAGGAAAAGCAGCTGGAGAAAGGAAATGAGTGTTTTATGGCGGTTTTATAAATCTGTTTTTAAACCTGAAGCATTTATTGATGGATTAATCGTTCTTTATATAACAAAAACTTATGACATTAAAATATAAAATGAAGGAAATGCTTTATTGCTTTTCCTGTGACGTCCCTGTTCCTCCATAGTTTTGTAGTTTCACCATTTATTTATTTAGTATTTTTCATTCTTTATGCTGCTCTTCTCTGCTCATCTTTTTTATTTCTTTTATAATTATATTCTGAGCTGTGGACAGATTATATTCAGATTATTAATATTCTCTGGCACATTAATCACTTGATGTTCTGGATGTGACATGTAGTTAAACTCTGCTCAGTGGATCATGTTTGAACTAAAGATCAAACTCCATTTAAAAGAAATGAAAAGCCAATGTTACTGATGCAAGGCAGATTTACACCCTCTCATTACTGAGTTTGCCCTGATGTGATGAACTAAGAACCAACACCAGAACTCTGACCTTCACCTCCACAGCTGTCCCACAGCTGCATCATGTCCCATCACATGACTGGTAACAGGCTGTGCTCTTGCTGCAGGGCCATCAGGAAGGAGATGGGGCTGCAGGGGATGATGTCAGCGCGGCAGCTGAAGAAGAAGTGGGACAACTTGAAGGAGAAGTACAGGGTGAGCGAAGTTTGATCGGAACACACAACATGGTGCACGGTGGAAACTGTTGTTTTTATTCCTCTGTGTCGGCGACGGTCAGAGCGGCAGCCATTTTGTTTCCTGGTTGTCCGTCCATCTCGTTCT
>NW_019434754.1:0-1105 GCF_002814215.2 Seriola lalandi dorsalis
AGTCTGTTAGCCTGTTAGTTTGTTAGCCTGTTAGTCTGTTAGTCTGTTAGTTTGTTTGTATGTTAGCCTGTTAACCTGTTAACCTGTTAGCCTGTTAGTCTGTTAGTCTGTTAGTCTGTTAGCCTGTTAGTTTGTTAGCCTGTTAGTCTGTTAGTCTGTTAGTTTGTTTGTATGTTAGCCTGTTAACCTGTTAACCTGTTAGCCTGTTAGTCTGTTAGTCTGTTAGTCTGTTAGCCTGTTAGTTTGTTAGCCTGTTAGTCTGTTAGTCTGTTAGTTTGTTTGTATGTTAGCCTGTTAGCCTGTTAACCTGTTAGTCTGTTAGCCTGTTAGTCTGTTAGCCTGTTAACCTGTTAGCCTGTTAGTCTTTTAGTCTGTTAGTTTGTTTGTATGTTAGCCTGTTAGCCTGTGGATATCATTCTGGCCTCCAGCAGCAGCTGTTCTCTGATGCCTCCTCGTCTTCCTGCTGCTGCTGATGATGATGATATCGTCCTTCGTCTACACACACAAACTGTTATTGAGTGTGATCCCACTCACTCCTCTGCAGGCTGGATTAAAGAGGAGGAATAAGATTCCTCCGCTCTCCTCCTCCAGTTATCCTCCTCTCATCACAGCTTCCTGTTCAATCTACCTGACAGGCTTTTCACAGGTACTCAGTAATCCTGGCCCGAGGCTCACACTGAGCCACTCACACTAATCCAGAGTCAAACATTTCAGCTTCACATTAAAAAACTCTGCTCCATCTCTTTTTAAAAGGACAAAGCCCGTCAGAGTCCATCCTCCCCAGCCATGATGAATGTCAAAATGTGGACACGAAAGGTCGGCAGGGTCCATTCATCAGAGAGAGGGGTCTGTTGGATTAACAGTGAGTCAGGTAGGCGGATGAACTGGCATCTGACAGAGGTTTCCTGCAGCTGTATTTTATTTACAGTCAGTCAGAGACACTGCTGCAGCTCACACTGAGGATCTAATAATAATAATAACAACAATAATAATGATAGTAATAACTTTATTTAAAGAAAACTTTTCACACAAGAGATGGAGCTCAAAGTGATACAAAGTCATTCATTACAAAGAAACAGAAGAAGAAGGTAGAGGCAGAGAAACA
>NW_019434755.1:0-1233 GCF_002814215.2 Seriola lalandi dorsalis
TCTTTACTCTGAGATTTCCAGTCACACCTTTAGTTTTGTTCTTTAACTGTGATATCCCTAGAAAAGCGAGAAAGTAACAGTCCTGTGCCGACGCGTGGACAGGACTGAATTGAATGTAGTTAGCTGGGGAGGGAGCAGATGTGAGGGAGATGATGGACAGGAAACAGGACAGTCATGGTGTATCACAGTATTACTAGAGGATTGTTACTGATGTTCATTTTACTTCTGATCTAAGCGCTCTTTAACAGTTCACAGGACTCGTATCCACTTTTATAAAATCCTTTGGTGGATCCTTTTTTGCCCTCACACCACAAACAAACTGCAGCAGAGTTGGTTTGGAACCAGGTCAGTTCTCACACCAGCCCACATGAACCGAACAGAAGCAGAACAGAATTCATTTGAACCGAACCAAACAGGTGTGAAAGCCTGAGAGTCGTCAGGTCTTTGGACTGTGGGAGTGACCTGGAGACACCTGGAGGAAAGCCACAAAGAGGATTCACATCCAGGTTCTTCTCCATGTGAAGACACCACGTTATCCACTGAGCCATCACAGAACCGTCACAGATCCACCACTGATCCATCACAGAACCACAACTGATCTACCACAGATCCAACACTGATCTGTCACAAATCTAACACTGATCCACCCCTGATCTACCACTGATATACCCCTGATCCACCACTGATCCACCACTGATCTACCCCTGATCTACCACTGACCTACCCCTGATGTACCCCTGATCCACCACTGATTCACCACAGATCAACCACTGATCCACCACAGATCTACCACAGATCAACCACTGACCTACCCCTGATCCACCACTGATCTACCCCTGATCTACCACTGACCTACCCCTGATCCACCACTGATCTACCCCTGATCCACCACTGATCTACCCCTGATGTACCCCTGATCCACCACTGATTCACCACAGATCAACCACTGATCCACCACAGATCTACCACTGATCCACCACTGATCTACCACTGATCTATTATTGGTCTACCATTGATCCACCACTGAATAACCACTGACCCACCACAGATCCACCATTGATCCATTAGAGAACCACCACTGACCCACTGCTGAAACACCACAGAACCACTACGCCACAAAATGGCAAAACACATATGATATTTTTGACCACATTAAACATTTAAAGATGACTGTCAGAGCGTTCAGACTGTTTTTACATGTGGGGACAATTTTGAGCTATGTTCATATGGCTG
>NW_019434756.1:0-1312 GCF_002814215.2 Seriola lalandi dorsalis
TTTTAAGTTAGCCGAGTTTTCTTCGTTAGCAAAGATATGCGACATTAGCATTTACCGCCACTGGGGAGTTGGTCAAGAGTTGGTGTTCTGCTCATTTTGTCTGTTAACTTTTCTGTCCGTCAGCTCTCACGTTGGTTTATTAAAGGTAAAATGAAGTGAATTAATAATATTTGTTAGTCTATAAGTTTAGACTTGACTTCGTTCAGTTTGAAGCTAATTGAACAATTGCGTCCTTAGCTACACCTTAGCTACACCTCAGCTAAACCTTAGCTACACCTCAGCTACACCTCAGCTACACCTTAGCTACACCTCAGCTACACCTCAGCTACACCTTAGCTACACCTTAGCTACACCTCAGCTAAACCTTAGCTACACCTCAGCTACACCTCAGCTACACCTTAGTTACACCTCAGCTACACCTCAGCTACACTTCAGCTACACCTTAGCTACACCTCAGCTAAACCTTAGCTACACCTCAGCTACACCTTAGCTACACCTCAGCTACACCTTAGCTACACCTTAGCTACACCTCAGCTACACTTCAGCTACACCTTAGCTACACCTCAGCTACACCTCAGCTACACCTTAGCTACACCTTAGCTCTCCCCTCAGGTAAAGTGGCCACTAGACACATGACAAGAGGCTCAACTGAATAAAGTTACTGTTGTAACAGGAGAGCGGCAAAAAAACAATCCAACCACAAGCATTTTCCCATTTGCATTGTGACATGCTCCACAGCAATGCTGACAGTTAGCCAGCTAGCAACATTAGCTGAATACATTCATAATGTGGGTAAAGGCAAGCTAGCTAACGTTTTCATGTCTGCTGCAGGAGGTCACTATTATGCAGCCATCAAGTTGGTTCTGAGTGAAGCTGGACCCTTTAGCAGGGTTCTGCTCTTGGTAAAGCCAGACCAGTATTCGCTGCAAGGTTGGACTGGGAAAGAAATTGGGACTGCACTTGTACAAATGGTAAAGACACTGTGACCGTGGTACCAATTTAAGACACTGATGGAGCCAGCAAAAACTTTCTTTGTTGGAGGCCTTTGTAAAAGAAACAAGTGTTTTCTTCAGTGCAGGAAATTCTGGAAAGCAGCTATATTATTGTTTAAAATCTCATTTACTCAGGTGGCTCACCTGGTACGACGCGTACCACATGTGCTTACTCCCAACCGCAGTGGCCATGGGTTTGAATCCGACCTGTAGCCCTTTGCTGCATGTCATCCCCTCTCTCTCTCTCTCTCTGAGTTTCCTGTCTCTCTCTCACTTCACTATCCGAATAAAGGCAAAAATGCCCAAAAAATAACTAAAAA
>NW_019434757.1:0-1422 GCF_002814215.2 Seriola lalandi dorsalis
GACAAAGCTAAAGCTACTTACCGTCACAAATTACAGGAGAAAAAGCTAAAAGTACAAAACTGTTTTGAGGTGCATTGCATGTTGGTCGTCAGGACACATAAATCCATTTGAATTACTGATACATGACAAAAACGGGGGTCAAATTTGCAGGCTAACTCGCCGGTTAGCTAGCAAGCTAATGAAAGAGGTAAGCGAAAAGACTCTAATTTCAAGAACACGATATCTAACACTTGTTCATACTGAAAAACCTGAATGAAAGCTACAGCACGAACCTGTTTGTGGCACATTAGTGGACAGCGTTAACGTTACATGACCTACAGCTTGACACAGTAGAGAAAATCAGGTCACCTGCTTGTACTTGGTTTGTTGTTGTTACGTCAGCAGCTTCTTCTTCTTCTGTCATTTCTTTGCAGTTGTGTTGTATTACCGCCCCCCTGTGGACAAACTGTTTCCAGAGGTGGAAGAAGTACACAGATCCTTCCCTCAGGGTTTGTTATTGCCATATTTGAGTCTGACACAACGCAACCTCTGGAAGAAGAGCTACTATTTTCTAATATACTGTAAGTTTAATTAGCCAAGCCGATTTATTCAAAGAGAACATTTAAAAACAACAAAGTGCTCTATATAGAGATTAAATTATTGGATTATTTTATGGATGATTGTAGTCAAATAAAAACAAAGAAATGAACAAATAAAAACACATACATAAATAAGAGGATATAAGTAAATTAATAAAAACCATAGAATATCTGAATAAAATTAAAAATTGCACAAAGAACAAATAAAAGCTGGTGTGTGGTCAGTCGTGTCTTCATGGTGACTATTAAAAGGCTAAAGAAAAGTGATGCGTCTTTAGACAGGTTTTAAAGATAGTAATGGAGGGGGGAGAGGTCTAATTGTGAGTGGGCAAACAACGGAAAATGCTCAATGAGCTTTGGATTTTGGTTCATGGAATGGAGAGCAGTGATTGGTCAGCAGATCTGAGGGGTCTGGAGGTGGAAGAGAGGACACAATTCATAGATCTGGTGCCAGTTCATGTAGAGTTGAAAAAAAAGACATAAAATAATCTGAAAATCAATTCTGAAATTCACTGCAGGGAGGCCAGTACAGGGGAGATGTTGGCCAGTACAGGGGAGATGTTGTCTCCTCTCTTGGTAAGGTATATTGCTGTGTAAGCAATATATTTGAAGAATGGCCTCTCTTTCTGTTGCTATTGAACTATTCAATGGATTTATTAGATAAGTAAAATAAGAATCTAACACACCAACAGGAGACATTTGTGTTGTTTCCTATTTGTGGTCCCATTACACTTGCATCCTGATCCAGTATTTGAAATTTAATGAGCCATCATCGTGCACTTGTTGATGCTGTTACTTAGTCTCACTTTAACATCGTTTGGACACTGCTTTCTTGTGACATTTT
>NW_019434758.1:0-1353 GCF_002814215.2 Seriola lalandi dorsalis
CAGCCTGTGTTATTCGTTAAATACAGACAGACAGAAGTTGAGCTATGAACACTGTCTTTCGTAAGGTAAGGGTTTTATTTTTCTGTCTCCGCTAAATGTTTGTTTTTTCACAGAGGTCAAACTGCAGCGGTTAGTTACTCTTAGTTCAAGTCATTTTTAGCCTTTGTCAGCTTGGTACTGCTTTATCTCTCTGTGTTATAGTTTGATTTTAAACAGCAGCTAACGGAAGATTATTTTATGATGTTTCTGATCAGAAGTTTTCCTAACCCAAGGTGCTGTCTTGAAATGACCAGTTTGTGAAAACAACGCTCAAAAGATCAGACAAACAGAGATAAGCAGAATTCGTAATTAGTTAATGATTATTTTAGCTTTCTTTTCTTTCCTATTATCAATCCAGAAATTATTACATTTGAGGTTTAAATGAATTAGCTGGCCAATCACTAATTATTTTCTCGATTAATCGACTGACGCTTGGTCTATACAACATCAGAAACAGTCGCCCAAGCTGAGGTTATCTAATGTATTGTTTAGTTTGACGTGTCAAAAAAACGTAAAACATTCAATTTATTATAATGTTAAGACAAGAATAAGCAGCAAGCCAATATAGCTTGAAGCCGGTTTTGTTCTTGATTAATCAATTAGTTGTTTGGTCTATTAAATGTTAGAAAATGGCAATAAAATGCTCAACACAGTTTCCCAGAACTGATGGTTAATTTTCCAAATAGTACAAATCCTAGAAATGTTCAGTGTGACGACATCCGGTGATGGGGCTATCTTAAGGCTAGCTATGTGCAAATTTCAAAATAAAATTCACTTCATCCTCATACGTGCAATGTGTTAGTAATCTGGTTTTAACATACCTATTATTGTTGCACCATATAATTTGCAGGCAGATTAGCTTGACCGTAATCAAAACAAGTAATGTGTTTTATTGTTAAATCCAAAATACTGAGAAACCTATGTTGTAGAAACGACAGTTGATTTTATCCTGTTTTATCCAGTTGCAGGTGTCTTTCACACAGCAGGTGTTTGCGTTAAATAAAGCCCTTACATTATGCCGGTAAGTCTTTGCTTTACTTTTTAATTCTCATATGGTATGATGGCCTAAATTGAAGGCTACATTTTAAGGCTGTGATAATGCTACTTCATAACAACAAATAAAGAATCTCAGGTTTACAGGTGTACTTTTGAAATCTAAAACAAAAAAAAAGATTTTATTTACAACTTAGGGTTTTATTTTTCACAGTTTTTAACTTAAAAAAACAATTGTTGAATAAAATGTTATCATAATTAATGAACTACTAAGATTCCAGATTTCAGCAATTTTAAAAGGAAAAACGCCTTGAAAATAAC
>NW_019434759.1:0-1219 GCF_002814215.2 Seriola lalandi dorsalis
GCTTTCCTCTTCTCTTCAAGTAGCTGGCTTGGAATTAGACCTGCACTGCCTCCCTCTATGTGACAGGCCTGAGAAGGAAGGAAACAGACACGCACACGCAAAATACGTGTGATCACGTGAGGAAAAAACGGAAACATGCAGACTGACTTGTTAACATAATCCTGTTGGTTCTGTATCTGGCTGGAAAGGTTGGGGGCTGAACTGACCTGCCACCAGTTGAGGTCCTCCTGGTTAAAGATCTGCAGAATGTCTCCGCTGCTGAAGCTTAGCCCTGCCTCCTTACAGGGAATCAGGTTATCATGAGAAGGGTCGTAGTCAAAGTGACACTTTACAAAGGCCTAAAAGAAAAGGGAAATGTCCAAGTTAAACCAAATAAATACACATTTAATGGGAAAAAAATTGGCTTTGTAACATGGTAGAATTGTATTCTCCGGCTGTGGTGTAAGTGAAGTGTGGTAGATGGATTGTGCGAGTAAGTGTCCATTGCTATGACACAGCCTTGCCCACTTAAAGCCTAGTCCATCTCTCAGCTCACTTTCCCGACATCTCAAGGCTCCAGGATTCAGCTCATAAACCAAACCCTGTATCCCAACCCCCACTGACAGGACAAGGAGTCTGAGAGACAGACGGAGAGAGAGGGAGAGGGATAGACAGAGGGAGAGACACAGAAATAAAGAGAGACAGCGCCAAAATCTGTAGCCATGGCAACCATCCCCTCCCCCCTTGCACTTGACGCCTTTTCTCGTACTGAACTGATGCATGAGCATAAAAAAAAAGCCTGCCAGCCCTTACTGTACTGTGTGTGTGTGTGTGTGTGTGTGTGTGTGTCTCATTCCCCTCTAAGGACATGATGGTGGAATACACACACACACACACACGCACACACACGCACACATACACACGCACACACACGCACACACACACACACACTATCACAGTCTCCATCGGCCAACGGGAGCTGTCAGTTGAGTTTAGCTATCATACGATGGCCAAGCTCCAGGCGTGAAACATAGACAGCTGGATTACATTCAGAGAGAACTTTTGGGAACAACTCTAATCATCAGAGCTCCTCACACATAACACCCACCTACACAGCTCTTAACTGTACGAGCACCTCCAAATAACTCTTTAATATCTCAGACAGACAGCCTTTTTTGAGTGTTTAAGTAGGCACTTCGATAGCCGAAGCTAATACTACACAAAAAAAAAGGAAAACTAA
>NW_019434760.1:0-1393 GCF_002814215.2 Seriola lalandi dorsalis
TTTTCTCATACCTTACTTTGTGCTCTGCTCTTACTTTTTTTTAAAAATGCGGATAATGCTGGTCACGTAAACACGTAAAGAGGCATTTAATGGAAATAGTCTTGATGAAAGGAACAACTGGTCAACATCACGAAGCAGTAGATTACACACAGGCTCCTAGATAGACACTTAGGTGACTCAGCTGCAAAAACTTCCCGGCTTGTTGTGTGGGTGGAGGAGCTAAACTCGTTCTAGATGAATATCGCTCTCTTAAACCTTCTTGAAGATGCAGCACAGAAGTTGCTGTCTGAAAAAAAAGCTGTTATGGCACTTTATTGTTTACTTGATGTTTTCAAGCTTTGGAGGCCGAATGACATTAACTTATCTTGGCGAGACCACATGAGCACAACATTTAATTCAAGCTTTTTGCCTGTTTCAGGGTGACAGTTTTTCAAAGAGGAACTGCACATCCCTTGTGCTGGTGTTTGTTGTGAACTATCAAGTAGGAAATGTCATTTGTTTCCTGTGCCTTTCACAAGAACTGGCACAATACATCTGAAATATGAGTTGTAAAACTTATATTCTGTTAATGAATTTTTCTTTCTTTTTTTTTAAATATGTGATATTATTTGCTCAAGTTTTGAATGTTGTGCTGCTGTGCCAATATTATATACACTGTCATGGATTTGTGTCTGAAATAAATACCTATTTGGTGCATTTATTTTCCCTGTTTGTATTCACACTCACAGCAAATTCTGATGTAATTTTAAGAGTCTTTAATAAAAATAGAAACCAACAGCCAGCCTGAAACCAGCTAGAAATAAAAACTTCATTGCCAAAACAGATCCAAAATGTTTCTACCAGAATAAGCAAAGTAAAATATGTTAGAATCCCTCGCAACCAACAAGAACATACCCTGCCAGTAAAGTGGACATGAGCCTTTTCTAACAGTTTGGATTCCTACACATGCACAGTATAGAAGCAGAGATATTGCTAACCTATGAAAACATCATTCAAAATCAATACAAGGGAAAATATATTGTTCTGTGCATTATATCTGAATTATAAGATGAACATATTTTAAGTCTCCAAATGAAGCTCCCAATAAGCGTGACCTCACCAGCCAGCTCCTACACAGGTGTGAAGCTGAATCACATGACTTCGTAGCCACTGCGGATGCCTCTCATTAACATGCAGGCGAACACAATGCCCATTATCTGGTAGGAAAACACATCACACACAAGGAGAGGACATTGACATTAGCATTTCTGAGAAATTACATTTTTCTTAATCTGCCTGCAGTAAAGTTAGATTTTTTTGCAATAGAAATGGTTCATAACACACTGTAACGTAGTTGTGATCAAATATAGCTGTTTTTTTTAACAACACTTCCCCAATAATTGGAGGCTGGTGT
>NW_019434761.1:0-1036 GCF_002814215.2 Seriola lalandi dorsalis
AGTATATATGAAATATGCACATAATACATAGCATTTATTCAGTTATTAGTATTATTATTGTTCTGTTTCTCTTAGTTACATCTCTCTTCCCGAGACTCCTCGTGTATTTAAACCACAATCATTACTTCTACTAATCCATCACTATCCACCTTCTTCTCCCCCTCTTACTCACCCTTTCCTCACTTTCCCTCCCTGAACTCCAATTAAAAATCAAGTCGGGTTTAGCCTCAAACAACTGAAAAACTAGAGCGTCTTAATTTATCCTTAATTTATTAGTGTTATCCCTCAGCATGATCTTTGGACATTAATTAACTCTCCTGTCTTCTCGCTCCTCCTCTCCCTCTCTTAAATTAAATATCAGGTTGTGATCTTGACAAGGTTAGTTTACCTCCTCTCTGTTCTTGTTCCCTCCTGACCAAAACCAAATAAAACATTTGTAGTCAGCCGTTGTTTTTCAGTTCCCAAAGCTGTTGCCAGTTATATCTTGAAACCCTGATCTCTCTCTGACCCTGACTCTCGACAGAAACTCAGTTAGATTTTTTGAGCTTGAAGCCTAAAATGTAAGTAAATAAACTTTGATTCTAAATCAAAACCACAACATTTCAATCAGGTGAGACCTTTAAACTTTTATTGGCATGTGTGAAACAGGAGAGGGAAAGTTAGAGATGTGAGAGTCTTTGGCGAGTAGAAACCATTGTGATGTCATCATATATGAAAGGGGGCGAGGCTGTCCGAAAAGTTTGACAGCAACAACATGATTGCCGAAAACATGACACCTGAAGTCAGCTGATTACAGGGGGTAGAGAGAGGGAGAGAGGGAGAGAGGTTTGTGAATGAATGAAGCATAAAGACAGTCTTCCTGATTGAACGTCCGTTTAGCTCCGTTTTTCTACTTTTTCTTGACTTCAAAAATTAATTTTATTAAAGTTTTTGATTCAGAAACTCTTAAAAAGAAGATGAGACTATAAAAGAAAAGGATCAGAGCTTTAATATTAAATATTAGAAGGTAAAAGAGCAAAAATAATTAATCAAAACA
>NW_019434762.1:0-1059 GCF_002814215.2 Seriola lalandi dorsalis
ATATACTATGCACTATAAACAGAAATATAGCTGGTTCAAATGTTGCTGTCAGGAATCACAGAGTATAGTCAAAAGCACATTTATTAAATTAGGACCAGAGAATTTGAAAATAATATACAACAACCATGTTTAGGAATGAAATCGTGTTCTTATATTTTTCAATGCCTTAAAAAGTCAATGAGATTCTTACCTGCTGCATGGTGACCTGTGGCTGGGAGGCCATGTGCTGCTGGGGGTTGCGCACACCGGCAGCATATTTGTACTGGGGCATGGCACGCACTGGGGCAGCAGCGGCTGAAGCACTGGTAGGGCGCTGGCTGAGAGCCTGGGTGGCTGAGGTGAGGAGGGACAAAAAGGCACGTTATCAAAAGCACATCTAGTGACAAAAACAAAGTAACACAGGAACAAAACATAGCAGATTCTTCTGTCTGTGAAAATTGAAACACATACGCATACGCTGGGAAGCCATCATCCGTGGGACCTGGGTATTTGTGGTGGTGGTGGGGCGGATGGTGTTGAAGGTCTGGGGCCTGGGAGCTGATGGGCGCATAGCACTGGGCATGTTTTGGAAGTCTAAGGGAAGAGGGGGGAAAAAAATGGAGATCCATAATAAAGTTGTTACAATTAAGTTCTTTCAATGTTACAAGAGGAAGCGAGTTATCCATTCATTTACAGTATCACTTAGCATCCCAATAATAATAGCATGAAACGCTACATAATCACATGGAATTAGTGCCAGGAAGTTAAGGTATTATTTAACCTTGATATACACTGGGTGCGTATGTTTAAATGTATCGAGTATTTCAAGTATTACATTGGGACATGAGCATGCAGAGTACAGCAACATGACATGTGGGTATTAAGTGGAAGTAAAACAATATGCTTCTTTATCTCTCCGATACATGAAGCTGTAGGCTACATAAAGCTGATAAATCATGAAATCAATAAGTCTTTTTACTTAATGTGATAAATGTGCTGATGCTACGTACGCACTTTTACAGTTAAACAAAACCCTTCCAACTCGAATCTATGTTGTATTATGACAGCAGCAGAAATAAA
>NW_019434763.1:0-1132 GCF_002814215.2 Seriola lalandi dorsalis
TGACACAAGGCAGGTTCGGATTCAAACTCTGACTCTACCACCAGCTGCTTCAGCACAAATCCTCCTTCAACTGCCCAGTGTTGGTGAGTCTGTGTCCACTGCAGCCTCAGGTTTCTGTTCTTGGTGACAGGAAGTGGAACCTGACGTGGCCTTCTGCTGTTGTAGCTCATCCACCTCAAGGTTGGATGTGTTGTTCAGAGTGGTTATCTGAGTGACCGTAGCCTTTCAGTCAGCTCGGGACATCTCCTCTGACCTCGCTCATCAACAGGGTGATTTCTCCACAGAGCTGCTGCTCACTAGATGCTTTTTGTTTTTGTAAAAAATCTAGAGAAAATCCAGGAGTCACTGAGATCACATTTTCCTCATTTTGATGTTTGATGTGAACATTAACTGAAGCTCCTGACCTGTATCTGCATGATTGTATGTATTGCACTGCTTCCCCAACGATTCCCTAATTGGATAATTGCACACCTAAGCAGGTGTGCAGGTCCTCTCAGTAAAGTGCTTGATGAGCTGATGCAAAATAGCCAGTGCGAAATTGAGGCATATTTGCTAAAATAATGCAGATCAAAATCCAATCCTGTCATCACTGTACTCTGCTGTGTCTCATCCACCTCAGCTCGCTCAGGTGCAGCCTCCTGCTCCAACCACCAGCATTAGCATGTGTGATCGACACTGAGGTTGGAAAAATACACAGATTCACTCAAATCTGACAATAATTGTTAGCAAAGCAGTGCGGGCCTGAATGAAACTTGGCTGTTGTCTTTTTGTGTCTCTCTGTAACACCACTGTACAACCACAAGTGTTTCTTTAGTTTCAGCAAGTCCAACAGAGTGAGACATCTTCTTTCTATAAGATGGTGCTACGTCACTGACGCGATCAAACTTTCCCAAGTCGTATCAATAATTTAAGATACTAAACTTTATATTTTTGAACCATGGCCTTCAGTATTTGGATCCAGAAGCTCATACAAACTAAGGTCTGTGAGATTAAGCAGTCTGTATTTAACGTGTTAGATACATTTAATTATCATATAAGTAACATAAATATAAGTATCAGATTGGACTCAGTATTGGCAGATAGCTTATATTAAAGAGCTTGGATTGGGATTGGGGCCTAAAAATTGATTGGG
>NW_019434764.1:0-1122 GCF_002814215.2 Seriola lalandi dorsalis
GGTGAGGTCATTGTAGACTTGGGTTGCCTTGTTGGTTATGGAGCCAGTGGCCATTAGAAGATGGTAAACTGTGGCCATAAAGGGAAGCAGATGGTCAGCAACAATACTCAGACAGACTGAGGCATTCGGACCATGACTGATGTTTGATGTGAACATGAACTACAGCTGACCTGTATCTGCAGGATTTGATGCAATGTTGTTGCCACATGACTCGCTGAATGGACAATTACATGAATAAGCAGGCGTACATGTGTTTCTAATACAGTGCTCAGTGAGTGTGGTTCAGTTTCCTTTCATCCACTGATGTTGTGTCTTGTGTTCAGATGAAGATTTACCTGGGAGCTGTGGTGGACGGTGTGTTTCTAACGGATACAGCAGAAGAGCTTCTCAAGAGGAAGGAGGTGTTGAAGGTTCCGGTGATAATGGGAATAACCAACCATGAGTTCGGATGGATCCTGCCTCAGGTCACACAGATATTCAAATATTCAGATGTAACATACTTTACCCAGCTGCTGTGACAACTTCACTTCACTGCTCCTGTTAGTCATGTCAGAAATCAGTCCCCTCTGAAAGGAACTGAGGCGGCTTTCTTTCTTCTTTTTTTTAAAGACATACTTCATCTTGAACTAACTGTGACTCATTGTGACATGTTGATCACAGAGCTTTGCTCCTCCTGGCTGGGAGAATGGCATGAACAGAGAGTCCGTGCTGGCAGTGGTGAACATGTTCAATCCTACAGGGGTGAGCTTCATGTTGATGATGATGGTGATGATGATGATGATGATGATGATGGCTGATTGGCTGATTAACACTCAAATCATTCATTCAGAACAATTGAAAATACTAAATGTATCCTTCATGGGATAATTTGAGGGTACACAAGGGTTAATGGGGATTGTCAATCCATTGCTGAATATCAGTGTTAAATACTGCAAAGCAACATTATTTCATAAAGTGCCAAGATTGCCCTTTTACTTTGGCTGGTCTTCTGTATAAAACCTTCAATTTGTTTTTCACGCAAGCAACCAAGCAAGCCCGATCCCCTCCAGACATGTTCGAAGACATGTGAAAATAGATATTAGATATTAATTTATGTCTGATTTTGTGTTTTCTACAAAAAAA
>NW_019434765.1:0-1035 GCF_002814215.2 Seriola lalandi dorsalis
GTCACCGTCACCATAACGGGACACGGCCTCCAGGAGAATCCACCTAGATCCCGCATCTCCAGGGTTACCAAGGCAACCTCAGCCACCTGGGTTCCAGCCAAGGGTCTCCAGCTACAGCGCAACTCACAGTAGGCCGGTCTTAACACTCTGCTCATGACTGGGTTGATGTCGAAATATAGTAGTATTTTATTACCAAATCTCATTCATAGACGTAGTGATCATTAGCTGTATAGCCATGACATATTCTCTCCCACCAATGCCAACTCATCACACAGCTCATTTCATTATTATTTTCATCTTTATGATTATTACACCTTGCATTTACTCTGTAGATGGTAGTTTAGTTAATAAACTCCTTTATTTATACCCAGTTGTTGTCCTGTTGCTTACTTTTGACATAGAGACTGGAGATCCATTGAATCGCGAAGTCATGGCTTCTGATTTGAGATTGATAAATTTATCACTGAAGTAATTCATTGTTGTCCTCTCAGCCAGCTGTCCATACTTTATGTACATACAAAAACACATACTTATCAACCACAATCAAACGTAGGGTGTCAGGCAGTGGGACAGTCAACTGTACAATGGCTGCTGTGGCTGACACCAAAAAGCACAGAAACAAAATTAGTTATTAGACCTTGCAGATGCATGTTGATTTATGATGAATGAAAAAGAGTTTTAGAAGAATGGCAAAGAAATCATGCAAAGAAAGATATAAATGTCTTACTATAATATTGTTTAAAATAGACACTGTAACAAAGATGATCTTACATCAGTTTGGATGATAAGGGCATCCGATGGCTCTTTGAAGTGTGCCATTAGAACCTGCAGGATGTTTGAAGCAGTCACACTGCAATCTGTCCTGTAGAGAACAGCATTTACATCGTTGTTTGTTGGGTTTTGTTTGAAGAACTCCATGATGTTTCTGCCATGCTCTTCAAGAAAAGCCTCAATCTTTTGGACAATTGGAACATCAGTCAGCAGTTCAAAATGAGTGCATATGCTCCTTGGGGAAAAACAAATATGGCCATTGCT
>NW_019434766.1:0-1148 GCF_002814215.2 Seriola lalandi dorsalis
ATAGCAGATTTCAGATAATCACTCAGAGAAACCAAATTCTGCAAGGTTGGATGGTGGTTCCAGGTTGGCTGGACTTGGGGCATGGATGAAAGGGGTGACTGCTTTGTTTTGACATCACAAGAGTCCTGACGGCTCGTTTTAAGGCTCAGTGTCTGAATAAAGTCTGTGTGCATTTCTCTGTGGACTGAGCACTTTGATAATTCACAGTATTCATACAGAACCTAGACCTGCTTTATAATAATAATATAATAATAAAAAAAAAATCTCATTTTATAAAATATGGCACCTTTAATGTTGTGTAACACTGTTCCACTATTTACTATATTCCTAAAAATTAGAGTTGAGTAAACACCTGACACAGTTGGGGAAAAAAATGAACATTGCACTGTTGGTCTTGCTTGCAGGCTGTTTTTTATTTTATCTGTTAATGAATTTAACTTGACTGCTAACTGGAAAAAGTAACCACATACTGTTCAAAACTCAGACGTCATCCCATAAGCATGATGATGTTTGCTCCAAATGAGAAGATAAGGGTTCTCTTTCATCTCATTTCACATCCAGTTTGATGTGATACGACACCCATTAAATCCCATTTAGTGAAGAAAGACGACTTTATTTTTTACCACCTGCAAACATCAACCCTCCAACTTCAGCCGAGCTTTATTTGTATATTATGGCAATCTTTCCACTTCAAGCAGCCTGTCTGTAGAAGACTATTTTTCTCCATCTAAAAATCATTACACTTGACATTTGTTTACATACGAACCATGCAGCTCTCAATGCTGCGAGAAAAACGATCCTACACATCTAAAATAGTGACTTAAACTTTGTTGCCCTTCAGCATATAACATGTTTTATGAGCCGAGTCTTTTGAAATAAGCCTTCTTCTGAGCCGCGCTGCATTTATCTGGCATTAAAACTGAGCAATTTACAAGCACAACAATGTTGTTAACACTTGACATTTGGTGGGTTGCTCTTCTGGATAAAAATGCTATGCTGTCAGAAACATTAAGATGTACACATACAACAAGCCCCTCCAACGGCAATCATGAATTACTTTTGGCAAGGATACAGAAAAGCAAGCAGAGTGGGAATGGCAGGGCTCACTGGTGTATTTTGATGCTTGTGTGTGTGTGTGTGTGTGTGTG
>NW_019434767.1:0-1301 GCF_002814215.2 Seriola lalandi dorsalis
AGGGCGTGGCCTCTTTGGTGCATGTCAGTTTGTGGAAAGCATACGCTCACCCACCTGTCACTCAAAGTCTCAGCTCCACACACACGCCCCTCCTCTTTGACCATATTTGGATTAGCTGGGAGTTAGTGGCGGATTGATTCTGAAAAGATTATTTGTCAAAAAGATATTATTGGCTGAAGTCCAAAATCTTTTTTATTTTTCAGAGCAGTGAACACCATGCAGGAATGATGAGCCCATGTTCATATATTTCCTCTGTGCTGGCTGCTTTTCATCCATGTGGCCTGTTCTTGGCAGAGGACGTCCTCCCATGCAGGGCTGCTGCACCAGCACCTAAATTATCCAATTAGACAGTGGGCAAGTCTGTGTGCAGGCCACAGTGTCTCACAGAGAGGCCTAATCACGTCAGCCACAGAGAAACTGCACTCAGTCCTAATATATTGGATTTCTGTTAAAGGTGATGTGCTAATCTGCACACACACACACACACACACACACACACACACACACACACTCTAAGGACAGACATCTCTGTGAATGAACTGTTAAATATTCTCAGTAATCTTCAGTGTCACCTTCATGTCGTTATGGTTGTGCTGTTCTCAGGTGTTGTACAGACATGTGACACATCAAAGGAAAAACCTGACAAATAGAAACGGACCAGACACTGTGACATCTATGACTTTCACAGTCACCACATGTCAACAGTGAAGTGACAGTGAAGTTGAAGTTGTCAGACTTCAGATGGACTGATTCTGATTCATCTGTTGCAAAAAGCTGTTTAGTTCTTGACTATTTTAAGATGGACTGTGGTACAATGAATTCTGGATAAAATAAGCCTTTTTTTTTCAATATAAAAAAAATGGCAGACCAAGAAACCACATCCCACTGCTGAGCTCCATTTAACCTCAGCAGAATATGTTTGTCTTTAGGAAGAATTCAACAGTTACAAGACTTTTTACTTGACAAATTCAGTGAAGAGTGAAACAATAAAAAGTAAAATAAAAAAAAACGATTTGTCCTTTAAACTGTCACTTGTTTGTATTGAATCAGGTTTGCAGTAGAGGTTAAAGGTCATGGTTACTGCATGTGGTTAAATCGTGGTTCAGTTGTGTCACGGCTCGGTCACAGTTTGGTCTTTTTTAATGTCGATCTTTCAGAAGTGGAATGTCAGACACATTATCAGTGTTGTTTTGCTTTATTTTCTCACCATATTTTGTATCTTTATTTCCAGAATAGCAAATATTAGCAGACAGTGTTCTAATATTAATAAATGGGTCCATTGTACTGTATAATTATTTCCT
>NW_019434768.1:0-1218 GCF_002814215.2 Seriola lalandi dorsalis
ACTGCATATACCTCTTTAGGTTTTAATAGCTCAGAGGTTGGGGCTTTAATCTTTAGCTCACCAGCTGAGATGCAGGATCAAAAGATAAAGAAATGGAAATCATGAAGAGATAAAACACGACAGTGAGGTCTGCGAGCTGCTGTGAAAAAAGGACAGATGGTGTTGCAAGCATTTCACTGCTGCTGGTGTTTGTAGCTGAATTCATTCTGTCAAAAGACCGTTTTTTAAGAGAGAAAATGTTCAACCTTCAACTGAGTAACAAATGATGATGAAATGGACATCACCAGCAGATATGTCAGGTTGATTCATCAATGAAGGCTGAGGTATGTGAATAGAATGCTGAAAACTTACTGAATAGAAAAACACAAACGCAGAGTTGATGAGGTGTTTACAATGAGCAACCATCACAGTTGAATATTGAAGCCAATCAGATCAAAAAGGACCTCATTTCCCTAAAGCATCTTAAAGCTGAGGTAAGAACAACTCTAGAAAAACGGGCATATACACCCTTCATACACACCCACAGCACAAGCAACCCAGCTGCAGCCATGAGCTACAGTTAGCGGAAGGCTAAACTATTGGCAACATTCAACACAGCCACTCATCGCCTGCTTTTATGTTAAATCAACCTTCACAACCAACAACTGCAACACATTTAGATATTATAGGAGAACGAAGTGAGCAGCCTGTTACATGTCCAAGAGAAGTACAACAAGTTCTCTGTATAACTGAAACACTTCAACGATACATCCATCTGAAGGGATGTATAGAACAGCCAATAGGAACGCTCTCTCTCTCCCTCCAAAGTTTCCCATCACTGGCTAGATTTTGAACACAGATCCAAGAGGAGGTGCAGAAGAGTAGTCTGCTCTCTGACACCCTGAATTACACATGTGAGGGTGTTGGAGGTGTTAGGAGAGGAGGTGCTCTCTGAATAGTCTTGAAGGCAGAGAAGGACGCCCCTGCTCTGATAGCAGTAGCTTGATCCACCATCAGGGAACCACCGACCAGAACAGTCTGGACTGAGATTGACTTGTGTGCATGGATGGTGATGCCAGACAACATTCCTTAGAGGAATGCAGTGACCAAGAAGGAGCATAAAGCTGAATGATTGAGTTCAAGTAGATGGGTGCAGACCCAGAAGTCTCTCTGTAGGCAAGCATGTCGTAAAACAGTCTTTACGATCAAATCCCATCATGAAACCTAGTATCATATGTG
>NW_019434769.1:0-1064 GCF_002814215.2 Seriola lalandi dorsalis
AAAAAAAATCCTTACATTGATGCCCTGCGGACTGTACATCTGGTTGGCTGTGAGTCCTTCACTGTATCCGCCTGTCTGACTGATAACATGGCGAAGGGTATCCACCTGAAACATTCAGAAACAACAAACAAAGCAAGGTCAGAGTCAACTCAAGAGATGAACAAGAGAAAAGAGAGAGGGATGACAAGACAACAAGAGAGACAACAAGAACATATTTCTGCAAGTATATCCTTGGAGGAAAAGGTCCAATCAAACAGAAAGGAAATTTAGGAAAAAAAAAAGTTCTGCTTCTTGCTGGTTGAGATAAAAACATATTCACATGGTGAAATCACAAGACAAATATTCTGCCCTTGAGACTGTGAAGAGGCTCTATATTGGGGCCTGTACAAACCTGTATAGTCCTTTTTCACAACAGACATTTTGACTTGTCATACCAGAAAAAGATTTCAGACTGTAGGGTTGATTCCCTTTTGTGGGATGTAGAAGCACTGCAATGGGAGTGTGCCATTTTTTTTATAAGAAAAGAAGTGGAATCTGTTTCATCTGGCAACAATAAACAAACAGGAGCGCTTTTGTGCTAGCAAGGCTAAAAATATTTAGGTTAGCAAGACATTCAGAAACAGCAAAATGAAATGTTAAGTACTTCACTTATCAAGCAAACATGTCGGAAAAAGCTGAAATCGAGAAATCATGATGCTGCATGCATGCAGTGTTGGCAAAAAAAAAAAAAGAAAAAGAAAATAGGAAAACGTCTAATTTTCTGACATGAGAACGTCTCGCATAAATTAGCTTCACTTATGGGTTACATTTGTAGCAATGTATTAACAAGTAAAACCAGATACTCACAAACATATCGCTCTATTATTAGCTGATTGGACGGAATTAGAATTAATGTTGGGTTTTTGTTTTTTAGGATTTGCAGCCATTCTGTCACACTGTAGTTCGTTCCACCAAGCTAACGCTAATATGTCATATCTGTCAGAATTTTCTGTTATTTTAGGCTAGCATTTTTTCCCAATTACTGCCTGGACAGTCTAAACTGAATGTGGCATTTGTCTAATTAC
>NW_019434770.1:0-1086 GCF_002814215.2 Seriola lalandi dorsalis
TGTGTGTGTGTGTGTGTGTGTGTGTGTGTGTGTGTGTGTGTGTGTGTGTGTGTGTGTGTGTGTGTGTCTGTGTCTCTCTCTGTGTGTGTGTCTGTGTGTGTGTACCTGTCATCCACTGGTATTTAATATGAAATGACAAGATGTTATTGTGCACTGGTATTCCTGATACCAATGTTGAGGGTTTCTATTATTAGGAAACCTTTCAGTAGAAAATGCGAAAAAAAGCAGTGCAGTCTTTTTGGTACAACTTATGATTCATTCGAGTATAACAGCACTTCTTTACCATTAAAACATCACCATTAACCTCAGTTATTGTTGTTTATCTATTATTTTTTCAATCTCTATCTCTTCTATATATGTATACATGTAACTATATTTCGTATATTTGTATTCGTTTAAATATTCGTGGTAGAAAATAGTACATAGTTGGATTGCATTGAATTGCATTACACTATACTGGGGTTGTTTTTATTGTAGCTACCACCTGTGTGAAGTTTGTGTCCAAACATCCATCCAGAGAGTGATGGATTACAGAGAGGGGTGGATTTAACTGTGGTCTGAGTGTAAATGTGGTCGTGCGCGCATATGATAGTGGTTTAGATAAATAGTGCAGATCATTAGCGAAACACTTGTTTGATCACGGTTCCCAGAGTTAATGATAGGAGTGAGAATGACTCAATAATGGCTCTGTGGTATTTGAGTGTGTGCTCTTGTAGTTCTGTCTTTGTGAGGACCATGTTGAGTTTTAGATGTTGAAAGTGAGAACATTTTTGGAAAGTGAGGACATTTTAGTCGACCATTACTTCTTCGAAAGGCCTATTTGAGGGTCAAGACCTGATTTTACGATTGAGGGTAGGATTTGGTTAAGATTAAGGTGATGTTTGGGGTTAGGCATGTGTGGTTGAGATGGTAAAAAGATCTCTTTTTTTTTTCACTTTCCATCAGTTATTTTAACAGAGTACACACTGAGTTAATTGCTTGGATCTGGTAACACTGCAAAAACACTAAAAAAGATGCAAAGAGAGGCAAGAAACACAAACAGTTAGACAAAGTTACAGGTGGAAGCAACCCCCCCCCCCCCCCCCC
>NW_019434771.1:0-1321 GCF_002814215.2 Seriola lalandi dorsalis
ATATCACTGAGACCTTAACAAGACAGCCCAACTTTTATTCACCAGTAAAGAAAATAGACAGTATGGAGTGACTTCTTAACAGCATAAAAAAACAATTTTCAGTCACCAATAATCAAATGAGGAAGTAAATAAAGTTGAGCCTCAGTTCAAACTGTGCTTTGCCTTTTCTTGGCTTTCCAAGCATGAGAAACTCATAAACCCATGTGTTTTGGATTTGTTTTTTTGTAGTTGTTGTAGGTTAATTCAAGGAACAATAAACAAACATGTTAATACTAACTAAGAACTGCTCTAATCATTTTTGGTGGAAACACACCTCGAGCAATTTGTATACAGTTGGAGACCAATGTTTTACTAACAGCCTAACTTCCATTTTTATCTTTAGAAACATCCACAAAATATATCTTTAACAGAATAAATCATGTTGCAGTTTCAGAGCTTTCTTTTTCACTTATCCCTGCGTCAGCAAATTGTGCGGGCTCTTATTTCATATACATCAACTTCTACTAGGTGTTTGTTCTGTGGTATAACAGGATTCAAGGGTACAAGTCCTGAAGGCTTGGTTTTATGTACACACAGTCATTCAGCAGCTATTTTGTTTATCAAGAGACACAAAAGAACAAAGTTAAATGCAAATGAGTGTGCTGCAATACTCTTTCTAGTCATTTCCTAATTACATATCCAAATCAGGAGAATCATGTATCATGTACTGCTGTAAACAATCACACAGAAACAGTGGACTTAAACAACCCTGCCTCCTTTTAGACTCTTGCATTGCTTTAAATGATTAATGTGGTGAATTTCCTTGTTGTCGAGAGAGTCCCTGGATGCCAGCACAAGCAGCTGATCAAGGTCAGTAAGGTTGAGCGCCCTACAGTGGAGTGCTCTTAATTAAGTCACTGAACTAACAAGATTGCAGTGAAGCTGTCCAGCCAAGTTTGGTAGTTGGAGTTGGAAAGAATGTTAACGGGTTAGACTTACAGGTACATGAGGAGGAGGGTGCTCATCACCAGCAGGAAGCGACTCAGGTTGGAGTTGAAGTACACGATCATGAGCAGAACGCAGAACCTGGCGCCGGAGTACAACCAGTCCAGCCAGTCGCGCTCTATGTCCTCCTCGTCTTCCATTACAGCCCCGCCCTGTGCGTTCATCCGCATGTTCTGGTTGGCCTCTCCCGGGTTGATGAAAGCGCCGTCCTGCGCTGGGTTCTGATTTGCTGGTAGGTTGTTGATGGGGTTCTGATTGGCTAAGGGGGCTGGCACAGGTACTTGGTGGGCGGGAACAGGAGCATACTGGCCAGTGACTGAAGCCGGTGCAGAGGGGA
>NW_019434772.1:0-1463 GCF_002814215.2 Seriola lalandi dorsalis
TTAATTTATATTACTTTATTTTATTATTATTTTATTTTTGTCTGCTAGATACCCTATGCAATTATTATCATTACTAATTTTACTTTTCTCTCTTCTTATTTCTTTTTTTGTTGTTTGTTTGTTTTTCTCTCATGTGTTTGTTGTATCTTGTCTGGTCCAATCTATCTCACTGTAGTTACACTTGCCTTCATTTGTTTTGTAATCACTTAATAAAGGAAAAAATAATAATAATAACCTAACACTGACTATCCATAGGAGGAGGGAAATGAACAGCAGTCTTTCATGTCAGTCACATGATCTGTTGACAAATCCATCCACCCTGACCCCCTCTCTACAGGGTTTCAAGGCTCCAACAACATGATATACAGATCAACATGGTTCATTTTAAAGAATTTCAAAAACAGTGAGGCTGCATTCAGAAAAAAAGACAAACCTCTTATTCATTATGACTGAAGCTAGTCCATCAACCAGCAGGGCTGCCAATGCACAGAGCAAAAAACTGCCACATACCAACCACTATACCAAAACCACAGTTCCTCTAATGACCACTAGAGTCTGGCTCCAACAGTGAGTCAGTCCCCATAGACTCCCATGTTAAAATGTCCAACTTTACAGCAGAAATAAACATGTTTACAGCCTGGTACAAAAACAGTTTTGGTCTCTAGAGTTAATTTCCTCCTTCACGACACCTCTTCATATAATTGAGGGCGTGGCCTCTTTGAGTGACAGGTGGGTGAGCGTGTCCTTGTCACAAACTGGCATGCACAGAAGTCTCAGCTCCACACATTCCCCACCTCTTTGTCCATTGTTGCATTAGCTGGGAGTTAGGGGCGGAGTCAGACACTGCCAAGATGGCGACAATGAAGCAGCTCACTCTGAGCTTCAGAACCGCTCTTCAGAAACCTGTGGATGACGTCACGGAGCCCACGTCCATCTTTATTTACAATCCATGGTAAGTCCTATTTTACTACTATTTTACTTACTTCTGCTTGTTGACAAATAGCTGATGTCTTGAAAACCCAGTTTACAAAAATTCATGTCACTAATAGAATATATACAAATTTCTCACTGCTATTAGATCCATAAATGTACATTTTAACACTGTCTTACCGTTTTACACAGGACTCGATCATATCACTGGACATCAGCTTCAGTCGGGTCTCCAGGTGTTTGCCAAACTCCTCCTCAGGCCAGTGGAGGTCTCTGATGAAGGTCTGCAGAGCATCCAGCTTCCAGAACAGGTCCTCTGATGTCCCTGAACCATTACTGCAGGACAGCAGGTCAAAGCTCAGCAGGATGAAGATAACAACTTTGAAAATGGCAAAACAGTGGTGTAGATCAAATGTTTGAGGGGCTACTTTAGGTTCATGTACAAGTGGACCTTCATGGACGTTTGCACAGAGTGAACCATGTACAGTGTGTGGACTGTCTGCACTGAGGGGAAGCACGATCCAGGCTAATAA
>NW_019434773.1:0-1390 GCF_002814215.2 Seriola lalandi dorsalis
AAAGGTGTTTATTCCCGAGTACTCTGGAGAAGAAATGAGACATTTTATTCATTCGTCTCCCTTCCACCGCCGTCAGAAACCCAGCTCTGCAGCTCTCCCCTTTCAGGCTTCTACTATCCATTCTCATTACCATTATTGCCTTCTTCATCATAATCACTGTCACAGTCAACGTTATCCTTGTCATGATTACTGTCATTGCCACAGACACCACCCCTACAATCATCATCACCAAATGAATAACATGACAAAAATTTGCAGCAGATTCAATCTTAAAACAGGAGTGTCATTTTGAACACATCTGTGCGTCTTATCGCGGATGACACACATTTGTCTTATGTTAGATAGTTAAAATGCACAGCTCCCAGGAGCTCTGTAGGTGGTGTGGTGTCTTCTTTTCCATGCCGCTAACAAAATTAAACCGGAGTTTGTTTTTGTTCCTCTTCCTGTTCATTATTATAATCATTGCTGCATCACGAATGTAGATGTTCTTCATCATCATCACAGACATAATCATCATTGCTATTGTCATTCCTATCATCAACAAGAAGCCTGCCATTATCGTTATCATCACAATCATCAACAGCAACAATAACAATAACAAGTAGCATATTACATCCACACAGCAGTGGTCAGTTTTCCACTGTGAGGAGGTTCAACCTTTAAAAAACAACCTTTCATCGTCATATCTCTGATGGTAAATTATGTTTGTATTGCATTTAATTGCACATATTATAGAATATGTGTTAATGTTCTCAGTGCTGCACGAGCCATGGACACATCTTTTGAAAATACACAGTGTAGTTGCCATGGTACGAAAGACAACATTGTTACCTACCTGTGATTTGCACTGTGTGTGCAGGCATGCATACAGCATACAGTACAGTATGTGCATCATTTGATTTGAACCTCTCAGCCAAACACAGTTGTTCAGTTTAGCAAATGTAACGTCTGTCACGCCTGTGTTTATATCTCCTTTCTAGAAACCAAAACCACAATAGCAAAATCTAAAGCAATGCATCAAACAGTGCATTTGTCTGCTCTAACATAAGATGCTAACATTAGCATTTCGCCGTCTGTGCAGCAGGTTATTATGACCCATGGTTACGTTTTGTTGTTAGACGACACCTAGTGGTCATAGTAATTATTACAGGAGTAAACGAAAAAGCGGTGATGTAGTATAAAGAGCTGCAGAGTCTCTGCTTGGAAGAGGTCGGGGTGGATGGTGTTCGATTCCCGTGTGAAAGTAGTTTATGTTATTTCTATCCACGACCGTACAACAAACTTAACCATGACAACAAAGATCATCTAATCTTGAGGAAATACTTATTTTAACTCAAATCAAATCAATCAATTAATCTGACCGTTTATTGATGTAACCATAGCACCGTAA
>NW_019434774.1:0-1284 GCF_002814215.2 Seriola lalandi dorsalis
AAATAATGAAGGCTGTGTTCTCATTGAAGGTAAGGATGCAATGTACCTGAAAAATTAGACCGTTTAGTCTTGGATCAAAAGGAAGGGAAACTAAGGGGCTGCAATGATGTTTTGGGAGTTTGGTTTATTGTACAATATCTGACTAGGGCATTGGTACAAAAAGCCGTTTAAAAGGAAGTGTAGTCCTTAAAGTTTGGAAGTCAAAATGGCCATACATAGTACAGAGTTAGAGCTAGCAACACTGATAGCAGATTAATCTACTTGGATGTTTGCAAATGTGTGACCAGTATTGGGCTCTGCAAGCTGTTATTAGTTACAAGGTTTGACGATGATTTATGAGTTCTATTTGAAAAATGTTACAATATTCATGAAGGAAATAACCTAATATCTTAGAGGGAGGCTAGCTCAATATACCTAATACCATTTGACCACTGGAACATTTCTAAGTCATAAATTTCAAAGCTTTTTAAAGATGCGATTCATTTACATTTGATCTCAAGCCAAAGATGTCTATTACAAAACAGGATTTATGCTGTTCCATCACATGCCCTTCGCCCTCCTCCTCCTCCTCCGCTCAGTCCAGATCAGACGCTCAGTAGACTTCTACAGAGCAGCTGCCTGTAATCCAAGGCATCCTTGTCTGGCACATACACTGTGAGCCATTTTACCTGAGGCTGTTTTTCATGAGAGGGAATCTACCAGATGGAGGGCGATGACACAAAGAAATGAGAGATTCAGGATGGAGGAATCTGGAAGCACTGTGTTACGTGGTCCCAAAAGTGGACTCTTCACCCGTGGCATAGAGTGAAATGACTGATTGTACTTCCTCTTACTGGCTTAATTTGCCAATTCAGTTTGGGATTCATGATGTCTTGATCCTTCACATATTCTTTTGTCTTCATTCATAATTTTTCTAAGTTTCATTTTATGCTATATCTGTCAACTGTTGGACCTCACTGCAACACCCCGTTTACACCTGCTATTAAAATGCGATCTCTATCCGGACACCTCACCTGGATAAGGAAATACACATGTTAATGCAAAGTTTAAATGTGTTGGATCTTAGATAGTTGGAAATGCAATGAGGCTAACGAGAATGCATTAAAATACCAGGTGTAAATGCAAAAGAAAGATCAGCTCGTTTATTACCTGGATAACGTATCTGGATACAGATCGCATTTTAGTGCCAGGTGTAAACAGTGTGTAAAAGACCAGCCACAACAGTACACTAACTATGCATTAAGTTTGTCATCAAGTAACACTTTACTTCAACCCCCCCTACTT
>NW_019434775.1:0-1156 GCF_002814215.2 Seriola lalandi dorsalis
TCAAAAACTGTTCTGTTGTCACCAGCCGGACTGCATCGTATACTTGTTATCACAGGCTGCGTCCACACCTCTATGTTTTCATTTTGAAACGAAAACGATCTCCGTCCAGACCAACACACCTGAAAACTCATACACACATGACCATTTACCTACACTGAGCACGTGCAAGCCGGTGTAAACAGGAAGCAGATTGACCACTCTGCAGTTGATTAGTTGCATAAAATACCACGAATGAGGAACAGCGAAGACAGTCTTAGCGTTAAAATACATACTTTAACTAAACAACAGCTGCTAGTAGAGACAACAAGGTAAGATATGCTAACAGTAATTCGTTATCCGTGTTGTATTGACCACTGGTAGTTGAGGCTGATGACACCCGAACAGCGAGCGACCGTGGGTGTCTGTCATTGTTTCCAAAGGTCTCAGTTTCTGTCCGTCCGGACAACAACACAACCCCAGAGTTTTCAGACTCAAACAGATCCAGCAGCGTTTCTGAAAGTCCCGGTTTCAGTGCTCAAAAACTCCGGAATCGTGTGGATGGGAGGAGGAAACGTATCAAAAGAGATGCGTTTTAAAATGAAAACATTACAGTGTGGACGTAGCCTCGGTCTGATGAAAGACGCATCCATGGCACAAACTGGAGAATCATTATGGACAGCTGGTGAGCAACAGGAAGAATTAAAAGGAAAGAGGGGAAAGGTGAATTGACAAGTGATCTCTCCTCTGTCAGACAAAAAAGAAAAACTGACATTATTCGGCCTCAGTATTGTTATGAGGTCGGATGTTCCCACCAACATTTTTTGAGATTTTCAAATGGGCCATGAGTTGGAAAAGGTTGGGAACAACTGCAATAGAATCATTTGCATCAACAACATACATTCTGCTCAGTTCTCAGAGAAACTAATCCAGCATTGGCGTTGGATGATTTGGCCCCAGTCTGCCCCCTAGTGGAAACATTGGCAATACTTTAGGTTAGGTTTGAGACAAGGTGATTTGAAAATAAAAAAAAAATTACAAATAAATTAGGTGATAAAAGTTTGTCAGCAGCACCAGTTATACCTTTCTAACTCTCCCTTTAAAGTAGTAATGTTGAAAATCTCTGCTTTGTCATCTTTGGCGACACCTTTGGCCAAACACGTTAAATACAACGTTGCTA
>NW_019434776.1:0-1115 GCF_002814215.2 Seriola lalandi dorsalis
AACTCGGCGGTTGCATTGTAGTCTGGATGGACAGAAACTGAGACCTTTGTAAACGATGATGTCACACCCACGGCCTCTCCTGATTGGCTCTCATCAGCCTGGACTACCAGTGGTGAAAACAACATGATAATGAATGACAGTGTCACTGACCTTGTTGTTCACTTTCATTCTGCAGTTTAACTCTGCAGCATTCTTTGTTGCTCCTAGTTTGTGTTATTATATTTTACAACTAATCAACTGCAGAGGAGACGGTCTACTTCCTGTTTACACCTGCTCGCTCATGTTTGTTTGAAATTGAAAACGTAGCCGTGCGGATGTGGGCTCAGTGAGAGCTGCTGATCGTGTTTTCTCTCTGGCAGCTTCATGTATGGAGAGCTGACGGACAAGGAGATGAGCGAGAAGGTCCGACAGACCTTCGAGAGCTACGAGATGAACTCCTTTGAGATTCTGATGTACAAGAAAAACCGTGAGTGCTCCTGTCATGTACTCAGAGAGGTGTTTCATCTGACCTGAATCCCCAAAATCCCAGAAGATCAAGGATCTCAAGACCTTGAGACCCAGTTTAGGTCCTAAACTGGGACACGCCGCGCTGCCAGTCGGCGGCCTGTCAGCTGTTCGAGCTCAGAGACGGTCGGTGGAGAGATCTGTCCGACTGTTCGGCTTAATGCATCAGCAGTTTCTGTCATTCAGTGCAGCTTCTTGTTATATTTTGTTTCTGTAAGAAATAGTTTAGAAGCAGAAATATATCCAGGTCAGGTTTTTATGTGTAAATTATTCTTAAATTACAAACACAGCACTGTTGTTCCTGTAAGATCAGTGTCGATCCGTCTCTGGTTGGATTTAAAGTCTCAGTCATTGTGATTTAATGAACTCGAACTGTGGCACATCAGACTGATTTCCTGTGTCTTGGCGCTGCAGGGATGCCGGTCTGGTTTTTCGTGAAGATCGCTCCGATCAGAAACGAGCAGGACAAAGTCGTCCTGTTCCTCTGCACCTTCAGTGACATCACCGCCTTCAAGCAACCAATCGAGGACGACTCTTCAAAAGGTGGGTGGTGGCGTTCACATCAATTCTGAAAAACCAAACTCTGAAAAGCAGGATAGTCGATTTTTTTT
>NW_019434777.1:0-1263 GCF_002814215.2 Seriola lalandi dorsalis
CACACACTTTCATCTAAAGAACCGGTGAACACACAGATCCACCAGAACACGAACAGGTCCGGGTGTGAGCGGGTCACTCTGCGCTCTGACGCATAATTGGCTCAGGGGTCAGACAGAGGGAGGGCTGTAGATATCCTGACCCCAGAGGACCGTGTGAGTAACAGCCCGGGAACCATTCACAAACACGCAGAGTCCACCTGAGCGAGTCCACCTGGCCCTCAAACACGTCACCTGTTACAGGTGAGGTAGGAGCACTGGAAGTTTGATCAGCTGCATCAGAGGAGTGTTATTGTGTTGTTGTGTTGTGTTGTGTTTAGTGTATTGTGTATTTTGTTGTTGTGAAGTGTGTATTGTGTGTTGTTGTGTTGTTGTGTATTGTATTGTGTTAGGGAGCTTTGCAGCTTTTATTATTGCAGAGTGCGGAGCTAAGGTACGGATAATAGCTCATAGGAGACTCATTAGTCCCCCCCCTCTTCCAACCACACGTGCACGAGCGCACGCCCACACACACACACATCCTTCATGTTCCATTTGGCTTACCCCTGCCATTATCCCGCAGCAGATGTGACCCCGCCATAAAACCGCTGCATTGTCCTGTGAGTGTGAAGAGATCCGCATGTCTCTACAGCAGAGACTCGGTTCACTGACCTGAGATCTGCTGCTGTTTCACCTGCAGGTATTACAGGACAGGTGTGTGACGACAGACTAGTTTCCTCTTAGACTGAATGAAAAGGAGATGATCTAATAAACATGCATCTCTAACAGCCTCTCTGTCAATAAAGCTCAGCGTTTCTATCTCATTAACTTCAATTTATTGATCAGTTCCCATCAGACTGATTCATTTGAAGCAGGAGAATTCAGATCACGTGATCAGAATAAAACGTCATTTGTGATCAGCTCTTTAACCCTCGCTCCTCTCAGCTGTTCAGTACAGTAGTGAAATCAAACTCACCAGTTTGTTGCCGCCTCTGTAGGTCTGTTCACCAAGTGATGATGTCATCGCTGTCAGGAACCACACCTGTCCAGGTGAGTCCAGGAAATCAGTGGCAGAATAAGCCACAAAAGATTTTTCATAAGCAGTTTTATTCCAGTGAAGCAGAGTCTGATGATGATGTCATTCTATTGTAATTATTACATTAGTTACTTGTTGTAGCCTAATAATTAAATCAGGTGAGTCATTAATGAGTCACATTTAAGTGACGTAACAACTTCTACCAAACACCTGCGTCCTGACTGAAGCGTGTAGAAAAGACTTTTTATGTT
>NW_019434778.1:0-1269 GCF_002814215.2 Seriola lalandi dorsalis
AACAAGAAGGACGACCTGCAGAAGACGTGTTTCAGGAGAAGAGGAAATAAAATGTGGTAACAAACTCTGAACAACAACCAGACAACTCAAGCTGATCCAGGACCACGACCAGATCTGGACCAACCTCTGCAGGCTGGATTGACCTCTGACCTCTGACTCAGGTTTGGTTTTACATAATTAACAAAAAACTAAATGAGTAAATCATCTTCAGATTCTTGTGACTAAGGTTTAGATGGACTCAGGTTACAGAAGAAGCACTGGAGGTTCAGGGCGTCTACCATAAACCACCACACCCTCATCTCTGCCCTTGTTTCCTGTCGTCTAGAGCTGCAACAATCCTCTGATTAATTGATTAGTGGAGTGACAGAAAATTACTCTGCAGCTGTTTTGATAATCAATAATCTGCTTCAGCCTCTCAGATGAGTAATGAAATGAATGAGCAAAGAAATCAATAATGAAAATATTGGTAAGTTGCAGCTCCACAGTCAGACAGATGAATGATTACAGTGTGATGGTCCACTGAATGTTTGCCCTGGGTTTTACCTCTCAGGCTACAAATATACACACTCACCTACTTTACTGGTGAAGACCTGCAGACATGATTCAGGGCTGTAAACTTGTTTTCACCTTCAGTCAAACAGGAATTATTTACTATTTAATCATTCTCTTGAAGAGATGAAGAACTGAAAATCCTTCAGAGATCAGACAGGAGAGAAAGAAAGTCCATGTTACTGTTTAGTCTTTTTTTTTCATCTTTTTTCATCCTTTTTTGTGGCATTTTTGCCTTTATTGTGATAGTCACAGTGAGAGAGAGACAGGAAGTTCAGGTAGAGAGCGAGAGAGTGGACGACACAAAGCAAAGGGTCGGACTCGAACTGATGACCACTGCAGTCAAGACTAAACCCATGTGGCACATGCGCTACCAGGTGAGACTCTGAGGCGCCTCCTACTGTTTAGTCTTTATACTGCAGTACTGCTACATTATCAATCAGTATCAGTACTGAAGCTGACACATCTTGATCACATGATCCTCCATTTGTCCAATTAGAAATGACATTAAAGATGCTGCAGAATTTAAGACTTTAAACACAAACTTCGAGAAGGTTTTATGATGAGCAGCAGCAGCTCGATCCTGATGTTATCAGTAAAATCTGGTTTTAATGTGAAAGGTTTGAAAAGAGTTTTTGCCTGTGAGTTTTTGTCAAATCCTGATCACAGCTTTGTCTTGTTGATTTTCTTTTTTCTCCACAGACATTTGAATATCGACTG
>NW_019434780.1:0-1043 GCF_002814215.2 Seriola lalandi dorsalis
GTCTCAGTCTTCAAGCTATATTTTCACCAGAGGTGAAAATAATTAGATTTTGTCCACAGTGTTACAGGTCATGATCATGATCTATCATATCAAACACCAGGAAGGAGAGGCCTTTCCACAGCCATAGCTGATGATATTATGTAATGTTCCTCCCACCCACTCCCAGGCGTGATAATCTCATTGGTGATAAATAGTCTCAAAGCAGCAGCAGCAGCAGCAGCAGACACCCATGAAACACTTCTAATGTATTCAGCATGTATTCAGCCATATCAAAGCAGATACAATGATTTTATGGTGTGGGCTTAAGAATGAAATCCACATTAGCCCAGAAGATTGACACACATGGTGTTTGTACAGTGTAGCTCACCAGTTATTTCATGGTCTATGCATGAACAAGTCCAACACTGGTATCTTTGTCAGTGTCATGATCATGTAAAGTCCTTCAGGTGTTCTTTGTGATTACAAACCAGTGTCAAACTAGAGACTCTCTGCACCGTTGAAACATGTTTAACAAGTTTATATAAGATGTTATGCAATAGTACTCAGCTGACTTTAAGTTACAGTATTTACATACTAAGATGAACATTGATTTACTAAACATTTAAGGTAGAATTATGCTTCTGAAGTTATGAGCAAATGTTTTGGAAACCTACACAGAAGGATGTAATGTAGTCGTACTGTAGGTTTACTGTAGGTAGGCAGGAGCTGATGCAGAAGCCTCCCAAATCTCCACGACGCATCTTTTCCTTTTAGCATTTAGTTGTCATTTAGTAGCAGAGTACAGCCAAGTATTAGATCTCTGACTGATCCTGAAGCACAGCACAGGAAACTAAATTCCTCTTCAGGGTACTTAATATTATTGACCATCTCGTATTCGTCCTGTCTATTTTTTCCATATTTGTCTCACAGATGTAGCGGTTTGTTTACACCGTCACTGTGGAGGAACAGATTTCCATTTCCTTATTTATTATACATTTTCTTGACAATGTGGTTTGATAAACGTGGCAACAGACATGTTATACCTTCAATCCATACGTGTCTGA
>NW_019434781.1:0-1423 GCF_002814215.2 Seriola lalandi dorsalis
TTGTTGCAGGCGGTGACACTGAACAGATATTCCTTTCCTTCAATGACATCTGTCACAGTGTGCTCCAGGTCCAGGATGCCAGTAGCAACCTGGACATTACATCATCACAGTGGTTAGGAGACGTTGCAATCACGATCTTTAACCTCTAAGATGATTGCTGCTTGGTCCTGTCAAGGCCTTCAACTTTTGTTTGTTAGTGATGTAAGGCCATACAGGTGCAAAGACAATTTCTGCCATGCTTTATTTGGGTGCTTTAGAGTTGTTTCAACCACCAACCAACTGATATGTTGTATTTATTGCTTTGTAGCTTCCATAGATTTGTCACATCTTGACCTACACTCAGATTTTCAACAAACTATTGACTTTATATACAAGCATGATGCTGTTAGAGGCTTGAGGTCCTACAGCTGTAGTACCGTGCTGCTGAATCTCTTAAAGTTGGATGGAGTAGATTCTCAGACAGAACTACAGAGGAAAACACTCTGATGTACCTTGGCCCAGGTCTTGCGAGACACTTCTCTCTTCTCGATCTGGTAGTGGGTGACTGGACTTCCTCCATCGTGCTCCGGAGCCTCCCACATCATGTGGACATGGTGCCGGGTCACCTCAGCCACCTTAAAGTCCTTGGGAGCACTGGGGCATGCTGGGAAAAAAAGACACCAAATAAGAAATTAAAAATCTTTGTACACCTACAATAAACACAATGAAGTGCATAAGGAAGTCATTTGTGGATGGAAAAGATTTTAAAAATAAAATATTTTCAGAACATGCATCTGGTCGCCAAACTTCCATAACATCTTTGTATAAGTAAATCTTCTATTTAATCTTCTATATTTACATATAATTATTCAGTTTATACTTTTAAGGGCAAAGAAATTGTTGTTACCGATGACGTTGACCTCAATCTCTCCAGAGACAGAAGAGACGTCGTTCTCCAGCTGAAGGGAGTAGGTGCCTTTGTCAGGACGGACGCTCGGTGTGACCGTCAGCTCTGTGTACGTGGGCTTCGTCACCATGGAGACACGCTCGTCCGCAGTGGTCAGCTCCTTCTCTCCAAAGGTCCACTTGGCAACGGGGGTCGGGTATCCAGTGATCGGGACTCTGATGGTGAGAGGATGAGGGACGATCACCTCCAGACCATTCCTAAAGGCACTCAGGTCAAAGGTCGGGCCGACTGCAGAGAAAGAAAAATGTTTTAGATTGTAGTGTCATTTGGAGAAAACCAGAGGCTGGTAAACAAGTTATACTGCCATCTAGTTGACAGTTTTGGTGCTTCAGAGGAATCAGAGAGACGCTATTTAATGCTGACAAAGGAAGAAAGACAGAAAGAATCTTGGTTTATCTCTAAAATCTGGGATTTTGGATGAGCATTTAGATGGACATTTTCATCTGTGCTAAGGAATGAAGGGGACGCCATTTGAAA
>NW_019434782.1:0-1369 GCF_002814215.2 Seriola lalandi dorsalis
TGGAGCTTATCTGGAAAGATAATCTGCCTCACAGGCTGCTGATGTAGCTGCTCTCACTGAGTAGAGATGATCATTTGACTAAACCTTCAATAAATATTAAAAGTCAGTTTTATTTATGGGGCACTACATCAAAATGAAAAGCTCTTTTGATGATTTGGTGTGAAGTTCTGTCTCTGCAGCTGCTTCAAAATCAGCTGTTTTAACATTTCTACTTAAAATTACATCAATACGTACAAGAGCTAGGATCAAAATTCATCCCTGTTTAATGAAATATCCTGCAGATCTTATGTATAATACCTGCAAAACTGATATAAAGCCATGCACTCTGGTGACAGTCACGGGTAGAGATGTGCCAACATGAAAGACCACTCAACTACACCAGTTATTAACATCTATTGACAATTCAACACATTGAAAGTCAGGTCAGCATTTTTCAGTTAACCTTTGCAGAACATCTTTCATTGTATCTACAATGCTCAGGTACATGTATGCACGCACTCACTCACACACACACACACACATACCTGATTCTGGATGAATAATTCTGCACATCAAACCTCTCTCTTAGCGTTTGAATGTTTCCTGCAAAGTCACTCTCATCTATTTGAACTGAATCAACCTTGATTCAGCTTTTAACAAAAAGTAAAAGCCTCCATTTAATATTGACATGACATTTGACATTTTAGCAACTTAGACGAAGCTCTACAGTGGTGAGGTAGATGTTTGATTTTAACCCTTCCAAAGCTGGGAAAGAAGATTTGTTTGAGTGATTGTCTGTTCAGCCATTATCTACAGAAGGAGGGCAGAGAAGTGTGTATATCTTTCACACCATTGACTTTAGAGGGAGTTTAAGAAATTCTCTCATATTAAATAGAAAAAAAAAACCTCATAGCAACTTTAAAGACTCCCAGTTCCAATGATTTTCTTAATGGTTTGGCTTCACAGTCATGCACAGAAAAGAAACTGATTGTGACCACGGTGTTTTTATAAACCCCACCTTCTGCTTTTTGATGGTGCAAACTGACAATCACATGTTTTCTTTTCAAACGCAACATATTCATAAAAACAAATAGTCTAATACGTGTAGCCATAGGTGGGTTACACTTGCCTGGGCCCATACATTTGTCACTGAAGTCGTCTAATCACAAAACTTCTAGAAAACGTGGGATCAGTGCTGATGAATTAGTCAGTGAATTCTGCTCCAGCTTCCTCTGGAAAATGTGACCATTTGAGATAGTTTGGTTCTAGTTTACCACTGGACGACTGTGTCTTTGGTTCATTATCTGCCATTGGTTGCATCTGAGGGGTTTTTGGGTTTGAGTGATATAGGATGCTGAAGGCAAGACACTTTGGATACAAAAGAGACTGA
>NW_019434783.1:0-1112 GCF_002814215.2 Seriola lalandi dorsalis
CCAACAGAGAGAAGAGATCTGTGCTGTGAGATCTCAGAGTTTGTTGCTGAGACAGAGACAGGTCTCCAATAAAATTCATTTTCTCCTGATCTGTCTGAAAAATGGCATTTTAATGTCAGAATGTCCTGAAGATTTGTGGCTTGTGAAAAATTGATCCAACATTTATTTCAGTGACTATGAGGCTAAAGAATCATAATGTGTGATCAGGTTCACTTCTCCCATTGGAGTGAACAGACTCAGACCTTGCTGCTGGTCTCCTGAAGGGGCCGGAGGTGGAGAAACCCTCGAGACACAGATACAGGAAGTGATTGTGAGTGTACCGTCTCCTCTCTCAACTGCTTCTGCTTGTATCAGCTAATGATTGCGCTTGTTCCAGCAGACCTCTGCCAATATGGCATTAAACGAACAAACAAAAAAAAAACAGCGGCAGAGAGGGACACATTTACCTGTGGTTCAGGAGTCGCAGGTGAACTTGTGAAAGCCATTGCTTCAGCATGCAGTCCTGTCAGGCTTCTTCCTCCAGTCACACTGAAAAGCAGGGACAATGAAAAACACTGTCACTGAAAAAAGACAGACATGAAGATAATGATGATTGACATTGTGCACATAATAATGAAAAAAAAAATAAAGATAATACGATTATAACATTTATATAATATCTATTTTTCAGTGCCAAAATTTAATGTCAATGTTCTAGTCCCATAGGTTAACAGCTGGTTAACAGCTGGTTAACAGCTGGCAACAGTAAATAATAACAACAATAACAGTCAAACATTATAACAATATAAGAGGTGTAGTGACGATGAGCCTGTAAATAAAAGGACTGAAAAGCAAGAAAAGACTCTTGAGTAATGTGGGCTGTGATGAACACTGCAGCCTGTGGGGGGCGCTAACACGGCTGCAGACCCTCATGCTGTTCACACGCCATTGACCGAGCACGGGCTGCTTGTAGAGAGGGAAGTGATCGTCTTACATAAACAGAAACAAGGGATGAGCAGAGAAGAAAACGCTCTCAGTTAATCTGGCTCAGTGTGAAGAGAACAAAAAAAACTTCAGATGAGGAACCTTTTGTTCAAATGACCCATATTACAGAGGGGCCTCAGGGGGCCCGC
>NW_019434784.1:0-1356 GCF_002814215.2 Seriola lalandi dorsalis
AATACATTTAAAAGAAAAGAAAACCTACACACAGTTCATGAAAGCCTTGAATGTTTCCACACAGTTGAATAAAAAGCCACTTTTCAGTCTGAAAGTTGAGCAATTGGAGAAACTCTCACAGATGTTTCACAGTAAGTTTGGGGAAATCTTTGACAAGTCGTTAGGTGTTGCTCTGACAGGGGCAGGAAGGAGATGAAGTACTGCATTTCAACAGCATCAACAGCTTTTCTTCACACCACTATGTCATGTCTGCCACCAACAGTGCAGAGCCAGGTGCAAAACAAATCACAACACATCCACTGTACAGCACCTCATACTCTACAGACAGCAATCTGTACGATTCATGACAAATACCCACATCTGGTTACTCTTTACATTGCAGCAGTGTTTTAGTTCATGCTGTATGCAACATAACATTAAACATGTGATAAATGTCAAGTGATATTAAAAGTGTTAAAGGACCAGTTAAAGCAGCATATTCCTGCTGTGATAACCTGATAGGTCAGTTTGTTCAGTGAATTCAAGTAGTTTTGTTGGTGTTATATTACCGACACCTGTTATGCACTAGTACTAATGCTTTCCTGTTTTGTATACGATTGTATATGGAATACGAAAAGGAAGAAAGGAGAAAGTGGTTGCTGCAATGTTTTGCCAAATGGAAGATCACATGGGAAAAAGCAGGGGTGTGTGAACCATTGTTGTCAAAGAAGCAAAAACACTAAGAAGCCAAACAATAGCAGGACAGGTGACAGCAGAAAACCAGGATCAAAAAGGTGTGGCCGTTTCGAAAAGGAAATTGTTGAGGAGGGACAATTGTTTTCAGAGTTACACCGAAGTCGCCTGCTATCTGCAGGACAGGTAATCAGCCTACCAATCTAATTGCAATCTGTTGATTGATAGCTTTAGCTAATGCAACAACATGGCTAACACTAACTAATGCTAGTTACAAGTACAAGTTTCCTTTCCCCCCATGTTTTTATTGAAAATATGTAATTAATATCATGTTAATAAATTTACAATCATGTGCCAAAAGTAAAATTTATCATTATGTGGATCCAAAATATCCAGTGACCTTTCAGAGATTGGCCCACAGCTGCTGAAAATCATTGCCAATTAAAGTGTAGAGCTCATGTGCTTATAGTAGACCTTGTAATTGCTGAGCTGTTCTTCATTTAGTTTGGTTTTATATGTCCAGGTGAGCCGACCCTCCCTGCACCTTGGGATGTAAATGAATGTATTACAGGTGTATGTCACTGTGTGATGTAGCACTTATTTTCTTGCTGTTGTTGCTGTTTCATCATACTCTGAGTGTGTGTCATGGTGCCAGGAACATGGCAAAAAAATAGCTGCTGTTTC
>NW_019434785.1:0-1153 GCF_002814215.2 Seriola lalandi dorsalis
TATTGATTCTCTAAAGTTTGCAGTGATAACATATAGACTCGGCTCTCCGGCTCCCAGGCAATGAGCCGTTAGCAAACATACAGCAGCTTATGGCATGTTTTAGCTTTAAAGAGACTATTTGTAAGTTTCCTTTTCCTCCGCCGCTGAACGTGGTTTCTTGCTGGGAGTGGGTGGTGGTGATGAGGTGACGAGGTCATACTACGTCTTCTGAGCGGCGCTACAAACTCAGACTGGACGCCACGGTTGACTCCCTATTGGAAAGTGACGAGACAATCTGGCTGGAATGGGGTTAGCTAGTTAGCGTGCTAAGTTTGGTGAAAGAGAACAGGAGCTGACATTAGTGTTTCCACCTCTTAGAAAGCTCTTGGCAAGTAAAGGAATAAAGTTTGATGCTGAATTTGCAACTTTTTCTTTCTAGACTGGTAAATAAACAGCTGACAACAACAAACAATAAACAACCCAGCCCATGATGATGATGGTTAAAACTTCTTTATTTGCGTCATAAAATCTAAATATTGAAACTGATATTTGATTTAAAATGGTATTTCTAAAATATATGTCAGTGTGTTATGTTTTCATGTGGGAGCAGCGGAGCTGTGTGGCTCTTTCGTATCCTCTGTGAAGAGCCAGAGCTGGCTAGTGTAAGTGGGTCACAGCTCCGCCCTGCTGCTGCGTGGCGGAGTTCAATGAGCCTGACTGAAACCCTCCTTAGGCTGATTCAGGGAGAAATAATGGGGCCAGCGACTCCCAATCCCCTCAAGAGCCGCGGCACAGCACGGCAGCAAGCTGGCAGGGAGGCCCAGTGGAGCACAGGGTGGACGATGTTGCCAAAGGAGCCGCTATTCCCCCTTATAAGACCCACTCACATGCTTGTAATCTACGGTGCATACCGCACATGCTGTTCTGATGTACAGTGCAACGGGGGCATCGAGTCCAGACTGTTCATAAAGAATTGCCTTTTAAAGTTCAATTTCACATGATTATTTCCAGTTTGGCCGCCGGCAGCAGATCAGAGCACCAACAAAACAAGTGTGGGTTACAGGTTTAATTCCCACTGGAGCTACTTACACAGTTTCACGAGTGCACATGATCTGTTTATCTAACCAATTTCCCATGAATGACAGATTTCAAAACTAGCATACATGACTGTTGT
>NW_019434786.1:0-1267 GCF_002814215.2 Seriola lalandi dorsalis
AAAAAAAACAAAAACATTAAAAATCACAAGTCATAAAAATGACTAGGCAACTTTAACAGTGTGCGAAAGGACACTACATTGTTGAAAACTTTTAATAGGAAACGAGTTGACCATTGGCGTTGCAGTTTCACTTCCACCACATCCATCCTTCCTCTAATCTTCGGCTCACAACCGTGTAAAACTGGTGCTCTCTGACAAGGAGTGGAGGCTGCTCTGAAACCACATGACGCCTCTGGTCATATGAGGCAAAAGTCAGGCTGAGACAGCAGACTGGGCAGCGTTCCCAGACAGTCAAGGTTTCCATCAGAGTGCAACTTCCTCTGGCTGAACATGTGAGTAATTACCATCATCAAAGTGACAGGTTCTTTGGCACTTTCCGCAGTAGCACCAATGAATTTAAAAATATTACAATTTGAGTAATATATTAGTTGCCAGCAAAATGTGTGTAGTGTCTAATACAAATGCCCCAGAAATATCATGTTAAATTGAATCAACCTTTCCATAGGTCATGAAGTTTACTGCTCTGGAGAATAACTGGCCCTTTCTGATAAGACTACCAAAATAAGGAACTTACTTGTTCTTTCTCTCCTAGGGGCTGTTTAAACACTCTGTTTACACACATTTATCCTCCAATTTTGCACCTTCTTAAAAATAAATAAATAAATAAATAAATCAAATCAAATCAAATCAAATCAAATGATTACTCAAAAATAAAAAAACATGAAAAAAATCATGTGAAATAATGCTAAAAATTAATTTTACAAATGGGCCAGATTTAACAGTAAATTTTGAGCATGGGCCTTATGAAATTACAGGATCTGGCCGCTGACAGTTACTCATTACTGCGGCTGCGGGACGTTTCACTTTTCTGCATCACTTGAGACACTGGCCCATTTGTCATGTGTCCTCATGTGGGCACAGTGAGCAGCAAGACTACATAAAGACTACAAAACGAGGTTTGAAATGATTTCTGACACCACCACATGTGTCAGGTCACCATAGAAGAGATGATCAATAACAAACCATTTATAATCATAAACCAGTACAAATTATCCAGATAGTTTTAATACAATTGACATTTTTGCAGCCACACATGACGATGGAGAGCAGTTCAGGTGCATCGCTTTGCTCCAGTCATTTTTCTCAAACTAAAACAAGTCCAAGCAATTCTCCTAAATCTCTCAACGACCACCCAGCATGCTCTCATACAGAACCATGAAGGTTTACGTCTCCCTTGTATAATCTCACTAACCAGGCATGAAAGAAT
>NW_019434787.1:0-1191 GCF_002814215.2 Seriola lalandi dorsalis
GGACGTCACGTCATCTACGCCGATGTGGTTAAGCATCCGACTTTTAACCGTTTTCATGTTTATGTGCGCCACAATTTGGCAGAATCGCATATTAAATAGACATGTTGATCTTTATCATGTTGAACCACATGATGATGTTGTTGCAATAACAATCCTTAAATAATCCTGAAATATTTCACTGTTTATTTTGTTGTAAATACAATTTTTATCAGTTTATTCATCTCAACCCCCCCAATACCACATTGTCTTCATATAATCACAATAAGATAAGTAGATAAGAAAACAGTTAATCATGTTGAATTCACACTGACTCATTCAGTGTCAGGGGAAGGTTTATCTAAGAGTGTCAGGGTTTATCTCCCTTGATTGATATTCAGTGTTTCTAGAAATAGCTTTTACATCACGACGGGATCTTCCTGTTCAGGGTTATAGTAAGTGGTAAGTAGGATCTTAAATTATCTTCACTCGAAGGATGGAACACAATCCTGATAGTAAGATGCTTTTAGCAAGCCCCATTCATATTATTTATCAATATGTCATCATTTATTTATGAGCCGTCAGCAGAGAGGGAGACACGACTGTGGGCTCCTGAGTGATTTAGCACTGTGGAATGGTAAAGCACAGTGCTGGTCTCAACGGGTTTGTCTGGGATCTTCAGATGTGGCGCTGGTCGTAACTACACATAGCAACCAGATATTCCCAAGATTTGTGCCAGGAAAGATTCCCTGTCCCAGCTTCTGTCATATCTGCCTTGGAAAGCCGTGAGGAGGCCGTAGTTCTTCTCTGGTCATTTGACAGTTTAAGGCAAAAGCAGCTACAGATTATTGACCTTCAGGGGACAGAGAAGCTGTGAGGGAAAATGTATTGTCTAACCTTTTGTCAGTTGTCCAGCAGCACAGTGAAGATAAAGACCTGCAAAAAAACAGAGCTGGTTTGACTCTACCAAAGCTTTTTTTATATAAATATATATATATATTTGAAAATGGGCTGAAAAATCTGCTCCTAAATCTGAAATTTGATAAGTGGTAACTTGCGGCATTCTCCTGACTGAGGCTGTCACGTTTCACTGCCCTTCTCTTATATCATAATTTATAACGCAGTCAAAATGATCCTGATGGCCCACTGAGATAAGTGTTGCGGCCTGCTGGAAATATCTCCTAATGTGTACCATGGTGTCCAACTCCCCGTTTT
>NW_019434788.1:0-1072 GCF_002814215.2 Seriola lalandi dorsalis
TGAACAAAAACATTTGCCAGGTGAAAAGAAGTTTAACTATCACTCAAAACCACATTTCACCTGTTTTCACTGATGGAAAACAAACTTAGAAAAAAATGAGTCAGAGCAATAATAAATAAATAAATATAATTCAACATGTTTTCACGGATGAAAAAAATAATTAGAAATAAAAAAATAAGCCAAAAAAAGAAAAAAAGAGCCTAAAAAAAGAAATTTTTTTTCACATTTTTTCATAAATGAAAAAGCAAAATTAAGGAACGTTACAAACATCGTCACAACGAAACATTTTTCTCACGTTATTAAGTCATAATCACGAGGGACAACACTTCAGATCAGACTTAGAAAACAGATCACCATAATGATTTTGTTTCTCACTTACCTTCTGGGCTTCCGTACTTGAGGAGTTGAACGGGTAACCTCCTTGCCGGTCGTCGGCTCTGCCTGTTCTCCTCCTGCTCCGTCTCACACGCTCAGCAGGAGGTGACAGCAGGGCAGGTGTGACTGTGTCAGACTGGACCGCTGTCAGATGTCCACCTGTTCACCTGTCGCTCTGTTCACCTGTCTGTAACAGATAACATTCAAAGGTTTTCACCATGTTCCTGGCAGAGAAAGGGAAACTCCTCGTGGTCATTTCCTGGGTTGTGTTCTGGACATATACAACACATTAGTGCAAGCAGCTGATCAGAGGAGCAGACCAGGTGTATGTTGTACCGCGCTCTGTGTTTTATTGGACTTTGGAGTGTAAACGTTGGAGCGCCGAGGTGTCAGACATGTTTTACACCAGGTCAGCTTTCGTTTGACACTTTAAACAAAAACCTCCCCGATCAGAGCTGTGTATAATCCTACCTGCTGCTACATCATAAAAGCAGCTGAGTTAACCTCTGACCTCAGACGCAGGCAACTTGTATCAGCGCTGACAGCCGAGCAGATACAGCAGATATATAGAAGCGATAGTAAATATAATACGACACGTAGCCGCACTTCTGTAGAGCTTCATTTACCGTCTTGGTGCTTGACTGAAAGGGAGGCCTGTGTGTGTGTGTGTGTGTGTGTGTGTGTGTGTGTGTGTGTG
>NW_019434789.1:0-1031 GCF_002814215.2 Seriola lalandi dorsalis
ACACATGGTTACCTCGATGAAAAAACAAATGACGGAGCTGCGTGGGGTTATTTGAGTTCCTGCTGCTGGAGAAACTGGGGCAAGTGGATCCTGTAGTATTCACAGATTTAAAAAAAATAAATAAAAATCCTCCCAGAACACTGTCATGCATCTCCTAAAAGTCACGTCATATTCCCAAAACTGAATGACGGCAGATTGCGAAGGTTTAATGCCAGAGAACCGCACCTCTTCAGTACAGGACAAAAACACTGGACGAGTGCTGGATCACACACATGAAAGTAAAGGAGAGAACAGCTGAGACATTAAAGACAGAACTTCTAAATCCTGCAGGTTAATTATCCAGGTGACCTCTAACAAAGTAAACTGAAATATCACCTCACACATTTCTTCATTTTTAAACTGAGGTAAACTGAGAAAGCAAAAACCTTGATCTGACCTCAGACCTGCTGTAAATTATATTTCCTATATCTAAAAGTCAAAACATCCTGACGTTAAGTGTTCCTGACAGTATCCATCAACCTTCACTCCCCGTGGATCTGATTTCAGACCGTTTACGTGAACGTTCAGCTCAGGATACTGTATTGTTGTAGCAGTCGGTTTCTCAGGCCCTGGAGTTTAAGCAGTGTGAATGTTACGTCCACACTGCCAAAACCACCGTAAACACACCACAATCAAGCTAGTTGCAGACCCTCACGGATCAAGCAGTAGTAATAACAATAGTGAGTCAGGAAGCCAAGAAAAACTGTTGCTACACTTGGATCCTCCTGTGAGGAAGTAGAGTTCGGAAGAAACACTGAGAAATGTATCTGTGGGAAGTCAGAAAACTACTGCGATTCCCTGAAGACATGTTTCTTTTCCAGTACATTTTTATGGCTGATTCTTTGGAGGATTTTCAACAGTAACATAAGTTATCAGGGATGGTAGCTGTCTATCTGTTGATAGTTAGTGCTCATTAGTGATGTCTGGGCCTCAGAGACACGGCGAGGAGCTCGGGGCAGAGCCGCTGCTCCTTCGCGTTGAAACGAGCCGGT